>NC_092160.1:26949726-27169726 GCF_045791955.1 Oncorhynchus clarkii lewisi | reverse complement strand
AGCAGAGTGGCTGGGTGAGACACAACACAGGGTAGCATATGTAACAGGCTTCAGCAGAGTGGCTGGGTGAGACACAACACAAGGTAGCATATGTAACAGGCTTCAGCAGAGTGGCTGGGTGAGACACAACACAGGGTAGCATATGTAACCGGCTTCAGCAGAGTGGCTGGGTGAGACACAACACATGGTAGCATATGTAACCGGCTTCAGCAGAGTGGCTGGGTGAGACACAACACAAGGTAGCATATGTAACAGGCTTCAGCAGAGTGGCTGGGTGAGACACAACACAAGGTAGCATTTGTAACCGGCTTCAGCAGAGTGGCTGGGTGAGACACAACACAGGGTAGCATATGTAACAGGCTTCAGCAGAGTGGCTGGGTGAGACACAACACAGGGTAGCATATGTAACCGGCTTCAGCAGAGTGGCTGGGTGAGACACAACACAGGGTAGCATATGTAACCGGCTTCAGCAGAGTGGCTGGGTGAGACACAACACAGGGTAGCATATGTAACAGGCTTCAGCAGAGTGGCTGGGTGAGACACAACACAGGGTAGCATATGTAACAGGCTTCAGCAGAGTGGCTGGGTGAGAGACAACACAGGGTAGCATATGTAACAGGCTTCAGCAGAGTGGCTGGGTGAGACACAACACAGGGTAGCATATGTAACAGGCTTCAGCAGAGTGGCTGGGTGAGACACAACACAGGGTAGCATATGTAACAGGCTTCAGTAGAGTGGCTGGGTGAGACACAACACAGGGTAGCATATGTAACAGGCTTCAGCAGAGTGGCTGGGTGAGACACAACACAGGGTAGCATTTGTAACAGGCTTCAGCAGAGTGGCTGGGTGAGACACAACACAGGGTAGCATATGTAACAGGCTTCAGCAGAGTGGCTGGGTGAGACACAACACAGGGTAGCATATGTAACAGGCTTCAGCAGAGTGGCTGGGTGAGACACAACACAGGGTAGCATATGTAACCGGCTTCAGCAGAGTGGCTGGGTGAGACACAACACAGGGTAGCATATGTAACAGGCTTCAGCAGAGTGGCTGGGTGAGACACAACACAGGGTAGCATATGTAACAGGCTTCAGCAGAGTGGCTGGGTGAGACACAACACAGGGTAGCATATGTAACAGGCTTCAGCAGAGTGGCTGGGTGAGACACAACACAAGGTAGCATATGTAACAGGCTTCAGCAGAGTGGCTGGGTGAGAGAATTAGTTTCACAAAATGGGATACGACTCACATACCTGATACAGTGTGTGTGTGTGATTGTGCGTGTGTGTATGATTGTGTGTGTGTGCATGTGCATGTGTGTGTTTGACGGAAGTTTTTGACGGAAAGACAATATTTTAACGGCAGGACAATACTCAAATTGCAATGCTCCGTACCTTGGCAGAAGAGTGCGATAAAATGTGTTTGCATTAACACCCCTGCTTTGAATTGACAACACAGTCGGATTCACACCAGCCACATGCTTAAATCTGTTATATACTGTAGGGCCCTTGTGAACTGATTGCACCCCATCTATCTTCAGAG
The DNA here is from genome assembly GCF_045791955.1 of Oncorhynchus clarkii lewisi. Classification (NCBI taxonomy): domain Eukaryota; kingdom Metazoa; phylum Chordata; class Actinopteri; order Salmoniformes; family Salmonidae; genus Oncorhynchus; species Oncorhynchus clarkii. The sequence continues at coordinate 27,168,185 of NC_092160.1, read as the reverse complement.
CTCGTGCTGCTAGGCGACCTAAACTGGAACATGCTTAACACCCCAGCCATCCTACAATCTAAGCTTGATGCCCTCAATCTCACACAAATTATCAATGAACCTACCAGGTCAGCGGTCAAACGACCTCCACTCATCACTGTCAAATGCTCTCTGAAACATTTCAGCGAGCAGGCCTTTCTAATCGACCTGGCCGGGGTATCCTGGAAGGACACCTCATCTCGTCAGTAGAGGATGCCTGGTTTTTTTTTAAATACCTTCCTCACCATCTTAAATAAGCATGCCCCATTCAAGAAATTTAGAACCAGGAACAGGTATAGCCCTTGGTTCTCTCCAGACCTGATTGCCCTTAACCAACACAAAAACATCCTATGGCGTTCTGCCAATAGTCACAAGGCCAGCAGCTAGCTAGCTGCGAGATCCAGGTATAAATGTTCAGAGCTTTCGGTTGAAATCCGGGGATATGGAGAGAAAAATAGGTCCAGTATATTCTGGTCTGAGTCGCGTTGTACAAAACTGGCAATAGCTTTTCGAGCTAAAGGATACCTGATGACCATCAACCGTGGTTAGCTAAATACTAACGTTAGCCAGTAAACTGGCTAGCTTCTGGCTAGCTTCTGGCTAGCTTTTGGCTAGCTTCTGGTTAGCTCCTGGTTAGCTTCTGGCTAGCTTTTGGCTAGCTTCTGGTTAGCTTCAGGCTAGCTTCTATTGTGGATTTCAGATTTGAGGTAAATAATACTTTTTTTTTTTTTCAATTGGTGAGGCGGGTTGCAGGAGAGTGTTTTGAAGTTGAGTTTTTGGAAAATAAAATATATAGAAGATATGCGAAGGAAGATGTAAATATATATATACACGGGACACGACAAGACGAGGACAAAGGACGTCTGACTGCTATGCCATCTTGGAAACCTTGCACATTCTTTACCTTACCTTGCACATTCTTCCAACTTGTTCTCAACTTGCCTACCTGGTTAAATAAACGTGAAATAAAAATAAATAAAAATAAAATATATTTCATTTTTTTGCTTGATTCTGCTTTTTCCCAAATTCGGTTTTCTACGTTCTCTTTTTCCAGGTTTGCGTTATTTTCAGTTTTCACTGAAAAACAATTACATTTGATGTTTTAAGTCCACAACAATGCTTGAACCACATCAGGAGACCACTTTTGAGGTCTGAAAAAAATCTACATACCTGGATTTCCCAACAATGCAAAGATAGAGAGAAAATAGAGAAATAATAGTAAAGTTATAACATGTAATAATAAAAGTAATAATAATTACACAATGAGTAATGATAACTTGGCTGTATACACACGGTCCCAGTACAGAGTCAATGTGCAGGGAACGAGGTAATTGAGGTAGATATGTACAATAACTAGGAATAAAGTGACAAGGCAACAAGATAGATAATAAAAAATAGCAGTAGTGTATGTGAAGGGTCAATGCAGGTAGTCCAGATAGCTACAGTGCATTCGGAAATGATTCAGACCCCTTCACTTTTTCCACATGTTGTTAAGTTACATGGTGTTGGAGTCAATTGTGGGTGAACAGGGAGTACAGGAGGGACTAAGCATGCACACCTGAGGGGTCCCCATGTTGAGGGTCAGCATGGTGGATGTGTTGTTGCCTACCCTCACCACGTGGGGGCAGACTGTCAGGAAGTCCAGGATCCAGTTGCAAAGGGAGGTGTTCAGTCCCAGGATCTTTAGCTTAGTGATGAGCTTGGAGGGCACTATTGTGTTGAACGCTCAGCTGTAGCCAATGAACAGCATTCTCAAATAGGTGTTCCTCTTGTCCAAGTGGGAGAGTGCAATAGAGATTGTGTCGTCTGTGGATCTGTTGTGGCGGTATGCAAATTGGAGTGGAACCAGGGTGTCTGGGATGATGGTGTTGATGTGAGCCATGACTAGCCTTTCAAAGCACTTCATGGCTACAAGTGCCATGGGTCAGTAGTCATTTAGGCAGGTTCCCTAAGTGTTCTTGGGCACAGGGACTATGGTGGTCTGCTTGAAACATGTTGGTATTACAGACTCGGACAGGGAGATGTTGAAAATGTCAGTGAAGACACTTGCCAGCTGGTCAGCACATGCTCTGAGTACACAGCCTGGTAATCCATCTGGCCCTGCATATTTGTGAATATTAACCTGTTTAAAGGTCTTACTCACATCGGCTACATATGCAGGATTTACCGTGAGTGCAGTCTCCGTGAATGTCAATCACGCTATAACGTTGATCATCTGCACTACGGATTGAATCGAGCCATTAAGCTCCAGCCTCAGCCCCTCTCACCTCAATCCCACAGCCCAGTTGAGATACACCATTCTTGGGCACGGTTCTAGCCCTGTGGGGGTGGTTGTGGTGCTGGTGGTGGTGGAGGTGGTGTGTAGGGAATACAAACCAAAACCTGTCTCACTCTCTCTTTTTCTAGTTCCCCATTGTGAATCCCCCTCTGTTCCCCTATCCCGGGAAGAGTATTTTTAAACACAAAAGCTCCCGCCCTCTTATTCCTTCCACATGGTTATTAATACATATTTATGCCTCTAACTCCGTGGAGTGATGGCTTTGGATGAGCTGCAATGAATAATACATTAAATGCATCTGATGAAGTGCCATCTCCAGTAATTGTGCCTGTGTGTGTGTGTGTGTGTGTGTGTGTGTGTGTGTGTGTGTGTGTGTGTGTGTGTGTGTGTGTGTGTGTGTGTGTGTGTGTGTGTGTGTGTGTGTGTGTGTGTGTGTGTGTGTGTGTGTGTGTGTGTGTGTGTGTGTGTGTGTGTGTGTGTGTGCGTGTGTGCATGTGCCCTCCACTAAGCAGTGATCATGCAAACAGACGGAGGACTAAGCAGAGTGTAAGCTGTGATGGAGGAGAATCCACATCAGTTTCTCTGTTTTCAATCCTAAACTCCACACACACACCATCTCTCTTTCTCTACACGTCTACTCCCAGAGCAACCCAGAGAGACGATACACATCACCACCACACTGCAGCAGAAGAAGAGGAGTGGACTGTCTCTCTAGGCCCAGGCATCTATGATAATACCCATATACCACGGTAATAATTGGAGTTGCAAAGGGTTAGAAACTTTCCGGTCAATTCCAGTAATTTTTCCATGGGAAGTTAATCCTGGGAATTTGGGGAATTTCGCTTAAATTCATCAAAAAAAGTTAGCTTATGACAGTGAACCTTTTTGTGGGATACACATAAGGAAATTCTAGGTCTTGTGGCATATTTTGGTTAAACTATCCCCAATTCAATCGATTGCAACCCTCTGCATGCACAGTGCGTTCTTCCATCACATTTACAGTTGATTCTCAAGATCTTGCACACTAATGAAATGCTATTGAGCTCACACTACTACACTGTGAGCCAATGACTACATGCTTTCTGGTAAGTTTTGATTACAATAACTAGTAAACAGTAGCCTAAAGCAAAGTGTGTGTAACGATTTTCATTGGTGGAAGGAGAGGAGGACCAAAATGCAGCGTAGTACATATCCATAATACCTTTTAATCAGGAATGAATACAGAATACAAAAGAACAAGAGAATAAATGAAAACAGAAACAGTCCCGTATGGTGCAAACACTGAAACGGAAAATAATCACCCACACCTCAAAATGGGAAAACAGGCTACCTAAGTATGGCTCTCAATCAGAGACAACGATAGACAGCTGCCTCTGATTGAGAACCATACCAGGCCAAACACATAGAAACAGAAAACCTAGACCTCCAACATAGAATACCCACCCACATCACACCCTGACCAAACTAAAAATAAAAACATACAAAGCAATCTACGTGACAGTGTGTTTAAATAGTTTCTAACTTGTTAACAATTTCGCCTAGTTAGTTTTTGCCACCATATGGGTTTTAGCTTGCTTGAGAATGCTAAATGAGGAGTGTTAATTCACCTGTTTCCATACATGTTTCCTTTTAAAACATTTATCTTACAAAGGAGTTGTTTAGTTTAATTACTTAACTATTTATCTTTACATGGAATTGAATTAGTTTTTTTTTACTATTGTTTTCTAATCTTTACAGGAAAATGCCACGGGCACTATCTGATGTGTGGAGATATTTCACTGCAGCTAATGTAGAAGGAAAAGCTGTGTACATTTGCAAATACCGTGCCAAATCATATGTGAAGAATGCAACAAAGGTGCAGAATCATCTGGCCAAGTGCATAAAGTTCCCTCAGCTCTCACAACAAGCAACCTCTGACAAAAGACCCTCTACTTCTATTCAAGGTGAAAATTATGAATCAGGCACCTTATTGATAGCAATAAACAGCTCATGGTCCTCCTGGAATCAGAAGTTTTTTTTCACTCAATGGAGGAACGTTTTCAGAGAAATGTTGATGAATGTCTTGCTCGAGCTGTGTGTGCAACTGGTTCACCTCTGATGCTGACAAGCAATGTGTATTGGAAGAGATTTATGAATGTTCTTTTCCCAGCATACACCCCTCCACCAGACATGCTTTATCTACTCATTTGCTAGATGCAGAGTTCAAGTGAAAGCAGACTGACTGTATTGCAATCTCTGATGGGTGGTCGAATGTTCGTGGGCAAGGAATAATTAACTACATCATCTCCACCCCTCAACCTGTATTCTACAAGAGCACAGACACAATGGATAAGAGACACACCGGTCTCTACATCGCAGATGACCTGAAGGCAGCCATCAATAACCTTGGACCACAGAAGGAATTTGCACTGGTGACAGACAATGCTGCGAACATGAAGGCTGCTTGGTCTAAAGTTGAGGAGTCCTACCCTCACATCTCACCCATTGGCTGTGCTGCTCACACATTGAATCTGCTCCTCAATTACATCATGGCACTGAAACAAATGGATACACTCTACAAGAGAGCCAAGGAAATGGTTAGATATGTGAAGGGTCATCAAGTTATAGCAGAAATCTACCTCATCAAGCAAAATGAGAAGAATAAGAGCACAACATTGAAGCTGCCCAGCAACACCCGTTGGGGTGGTGTTGTCATCAAGTTTGACAGTCTCCTGGAGGGGAAGGAGTCTCTCCAAGAAATTACCATATCACAGTCTGCCGATATGGACAGCCCCATCAAGAGGATCCTCCTGGATGATATATTTTGGGAGAGAGTGGTAAGCAGCCTGAAACTCCTGAAACCTATAGCAGTAGCCATTATATGGATTGAGGGAGACAATGCCATCCTGTCTGATGTTCAGACTCTGCTTGCAGATGTAAGAGAAGAAATCCGTACGGCCCTGCCCACTTCACTGTTGCTCCAAGCAGAGGAAACTGCAGTTCTGAAATACAACAGAAACTGTGAAGACTTCTGCCTAAAGCCCATACACGCCGCAGCATACGTGTTGGACCCCAAGAATGCTGGCAAGAGCATCCTGTCTGGTGCAGAGATCAACAAGGCCTATGGTGTCATCAATCCCGTGTCTCACCACCTTGGCCTGGATGAGGGCAAGGTTCTTGGTAGTCTGGCGAAGTACACTTCCAAGCAAGGGCTTTGGGATGGAGATGCAATATGGCAGTCATGCCAACATATCTCATCAGCCACATGGTGGAAGGGACTTTGTGGATCTGAGGCTCTTTCCCCTGTTGCCTCCATCATCCTCCAAATCCCACCAACATCAGCCGCCTCAGAGTGCAACTGGTCCTTGTGTGGGAACAAACACACCAAAGCACGCAACAGACTGACCAATTCAAGGGTAGAAAAATTGGTGGCCATCCGGGCAAATGTAAGGCTTTTTGAGCCTGACAACGAGCCATTCTCAACAAGGTTGGAAAGTGACAGTGAAGAAGAGGCCTCAGAGTCTGATGTTCAAGAGGTGGACATTGAGGAGGTCCAGGGAGAAAACATGGAAGCCTGAGAAGAAGACAACCAAAGCTTTAGTTTCTAGACTATAATTTTACAGATGTATGTTGCAAACGTTTTTGGGAGATGCGATGGATCATTGAGGATCATTCAAATCAAATCAAATCAAATCAAATCAAATCAAATTTTATTTGTCACATACACATGGTTAGCAGATGTTAATGCGAGTGTAGCGAAATGCTTGTGCTTCTAGTTCCGACAATGCAGTAATAACCAACAAGTAATCTAACTAACAATTACAAAACTACTGTCTTGTACACAGTGTAAGGGGATAAAGAATATGTACATAAGGATATATGAATGAGTGATGGTACAGAGCAGCATAGGCAAGATACAGTAGATGGTATCGAGTACAGTATATACATATGAGATGAGTATGTAAACAAAGTGGCATAGTGGCTAGTGATACATGTATTACATGAGGATACAGTCGATGATATAGAGTACAGTATATACGTATGCATATGAGATGAATAATGTAGGGTAAGTAACATTATATAAGGTAGCATTGTTTAAAGTGGCTAGTGATATTTTTACATCATTTCCCATCAATTCCCATTATTAAAGTGGCTGGAGTTGAGTCAGTGTCAGTGTGTTGGCAGCAGCCACTCAATGTTAGTGGTGGCTGTTTAACAGTCTGATGGCCTTGAGATAGAAGCTGTTTTTCAGTCTCTAGGTCCCAGCTTTGATGCACCTGTACTGACCTCGCCTTCTGGATGATAGCGGGGTGAACAGGCAGTGGCTCGGGTGGTTGATGTCCTTGATGATCTTTATGGCCTTCCTGTGACATCGGGTGGTGTAGGTGTCCTGGAGGGCAGGTAGTTTGCCCCCGGTGATGCGTTGTGCAGACCTCACTACCCTCTGGAGAGCCTTACGGTTGAGGGCGGAGCAGTTGCCGTACCAGGCGGTGATACAGCCCGCCAGGATGCTCTCGATTGTGCATCTGTAGAAGTTTGTGAGTGCTTTTGGTGACAAGCCAAATTTCTTCAGCCTCCTGAGGTTGAAGAGGCGCTGCTGCGCCTTCTTCACAATGCTGTCTGTGTGAGTGGACCAATTCAGTTTGTCTGTGATGTGTATGCCGAGGAACTTAAAACTTGCTACCCTCTCCACTACTGTTCCATCGATGTGGATAGGGGGGTGTTCCCTCTGCTGTTTCCTGAAGTCCACAATCATCTCCTTAGTTTTGTTGACGTTGAGTGTGAGGTTATTTTCCTGACACCACACTCCAAGGGCCCTCACCTCCTCCCTGTAGGCCGTCTCGTCATTGTTGGTAATCAAGCCTACCACTGTTGTGTCGTCCGCAAACTTGATGATTGAGTTGGAGGCGTGCGTGGCCACGCAGTCGTGGGTGAACAGGGAGTACAGGAGAGGGCTCAGAACGCACCCTTGTGGGGCCCCAGTGTTGAGGATCAGCGGGGAGGAGATGTTGTTGCCTACCCTCACCACCTGGGGGCGGCCCGTCAGGAAGTCCAGTACCCAGTTGCACAGGGCGGGGTCGAGACCCAGGGTCTCGAGCTTGATGACGAGCTTGGAGGGTACTATGGTGTTGAATGCCGAGCTGTAGTCAATGAACAGCATTCTCACATAGGTATTCCTCTTGTCCAGATGGGTTAGGGCGGTGTGCAGTGTGGTTGAGATTGCATCGTCTGTGGACCTATTTGGGCGGTAAGCAAATTGGAGTGGGTCTAGGGTGTCAGGTAGGGTGGAGGTGATATGGTCCTTGACTAGTCTCTCAAAGCACTTCATGATGACGGAAGTGAGTGCTACGGGGCGGTAGTCGTATAGCTCAGTTACCTTAGCTTTCTTGGGAACAGGAACAATGGTGGCCCTCTTGAAGCATTCAATATTGCCTTTCTTTTATTGTTCAGTGAAATCATCCCATGTGAAAAGTCAACTCATTTAATTCAAGTTAAATTTGTAACTAATACTATATTACTAATTCCTATTGGTCCTCCAGACCAGGCTATAATACTGTAGTACTAATTCCTGTTGGTCCTCTAGGCCAGGCTATAATACTGTAGTACTAATTCCTGTTGGTCCTCTAGGCCAGGCTATAATACTGTAGTACTAATTCCTATTGGTCCTCTAGACCAGGCTATAATATTGTAGTACTAATTCCTATTGGTCCTCTAGACCAGGCTATAATATTGTAGTACTAATTCCTATTGGTCCTCTAGACCAGGCTATAATAGTGTAGTACTAATTCCTATTGGTCCTCTAGGCCAGGATATTTGGAGAGAAAGCTCTTTTCTATCCTCTTATTGATCTGGATGTCTTTGTGTGGCCCCAGTCCATTGATCAGACCTGGCTTAGGGCACGCACATGCACGCACACACACACACACACACACACACACACACACACACACACACACACACACACACACACACACACACACACACACACACACACACACACACACACTTCCTTTAAAAATGCTGCAGAAGATTATAGTGACAACATGAATCTGGTTAGCTATGGATTCCAATTAGATGATGTGATGCTAGAACTGCTTGGTTTGGTCAGTCATAGAAATAACATTACTAGAAAAGATAATTGTGATAATCATTTTGTTAATACTATTTATCTTTGTATCTCTATGTGGTCACTTAGAAGGATACCCGAAAAAAACAGAGGTTTCTTTTTAGCATAATATATATTACAGTTATGAAGGAATTTTTATTTTATTAATGTAGTTTAATTGTGAATGTTTATTTTGTCATACATGGCTAGCAATTCTTATTACAAGTATTTAATTGTAATGTAAAATGATATTTTGTTTACAATATCTCTTCACCAGATAACCAACGTTAAAACAACACCTCACCAACATATTATTTCAACACCACACTTGAGTTATGACCTAATGGCTGCAGGAGATTTGACATGAAATCAGCTATTTATGCCTCCACTCCGTCCCTATTCTAAAGCTAGTCAATAGCAGATTATGGTGATGTCAAGGCTAACCAAGGGGAAGACTGACTAGTACTCTCTGTTTGGCTCAGGGTATCCATTCCACTGCAGTAATATTTAACCAGGGAAACATGTAGAAAGAGAGTCAGGCTAGATCTTCCTATGAACATGTAGGCTACACACACGAACACACACACACATATAACACACAGATGAACAAACATACACACACAGGGCGCGCACACACACACTGTCGATGACTCAACAGGAGAAATACATCATAGTTTCCTCAACGTCAGCCATTTTCCTTTTACACCATCTATTCTGTTCTGTGTGTACTCTCACCTTTACTAGTTCACCCAACACCCAACTGTTAGACTCCCTTGTGCCCTACTCTGTCTCCCCCAGCAGGTGTTGAGGAGGGGGGATGCAGATGGTGAGGGTTGATGGTAGGGGGAGGCAGGGGGAGGACTGGAGGAAGTGGGTGGACATATAGACTGCTGCCCATATCGCAACCTATTCCCTATCTAGTCCCTATGAGCCTTGGTCAAAAGTGATGCACTAAATAGAGCATAGGGTTCCATTTGGGGTGCAAGTCATACAGGCCTCAGCCCCGCTGATGAGTACCTCCCTCATCCGGAGGAGCTCCATTCATCCACAGGCACAAGGAACCATTCAGCCACTGCCTCTAACTGCCTTTAACCGTCATAGCCCATAACTGCCCAGGCTTATTCACACACACACACACGCAAACAAACACACACACACACACACACATACACATGCACAAATGCACACACACACATGCATGCAAGCAAGCACACACACACAGGCACACCCAGACGCACACACACACCGACAGATGAACAAATACACACACACACACACGCACAGATATGGACACGGATAAACTTTCATTCATACACACACTAAGTAGGTCATCATAAAGTCAAGATTCCAAAATGTATTTTAATGTTAACCTTTTCTACATCCTCTTGAAGCAAAGACACAGAGAGAAATGGTGTCGCTGTCGTATGTACATCACCTCTAACCAGCGTCACTGTTTGTGTTATTTACATGTTAATCATTTAGCAGACGCTCTAATCCAGAGCGACATACAGGAACAATTAGGGTTAAGTGCTCAAGGGCACTTTGACAGATTTTTCACCAAGGCGGCTCAGGGATTAGAACTAGCAACCTTTGGGTTATTGTACAAACTCTCTAACCGATAGGCTACATGATGCATGTCACATCAACGCCTGTCTGTCTCAGCTAACAGGATCTGATCTGTCCCTTCACATTAGGGATGGAGAGAAGCAATAGAGCAGAGCACACACACACAAGATCACTGCTCACTCACCACAATCTGGGAATGTGTTGTCATCACAGCGGCTGCCAATACCCAGCTCAGCTCAAGGGTTGTTTAGCACAAAAACAATTTTAGAAATACAAGTGGCCTTTAAAAGACTCAGACAAGTTAGGTTTCCATCCAATTGTTGACAGATTTTCATGTGAATATTCTCAATCTGTTTAAAACTATATGTGCATTTTCCCACCACAGATGTGTTTCCAATCAAATGCATTTGCTGCAGATAAAAGACTGCGTGTGATGATCTAGTGCAAATAAAAATACATTTTGTGGTAAAAGGACCATGTACTGAATAAAAAATACAAGTGAAATGGGTTTCCATGGCATTTTCAACTCTACTGATGGTTGTCACACAACAGAATGGTATTATATAGGGAGTGTGCCCACTCCGGTATGATACAGTACTGTGTCAGCGCGCTGCTGAATAAAGTGCACGTATAGCCTACATGATGAGATTATTATTGACAAAAGAATGAGATTATTTGAATTCAAACAGCAGTCAAGCATCAATGATCATGTCACCAGAATACAACCCTTGATATTTATCAGAAAGAAGCATCAAGCTCATCACCGTGCACTTTCACCACCCTGTGAAGTTCATCAGAACTTATTTCATCTGCAGCCTAATAAACTTCATGCTTTCCTGACGACGTCGCATGACTCCAAGTTTACTTCGATATGATGGTTATTCTATCAGTGTTTCCACCGAAATTTCTCGCATAATTTATTTTACAGACACAAAAAGATCCCACCTCGTCTACAGTATTTTGTTTTGTCGACATTTGAGAAGTTTACCGAAACATGTTCTGTTTCCATCAGGCCTGTCGTGACACTTTTTATCCTGATAAACATGTTGTTTCTTACCCCTCATGCCCTATGAGTGTGTGTGTGTGTGTGCGTGCGTGTGTGTGCGTGTGCCTCCACTAAGCAGTGATCATGCAAACAGACGGAGGACGAAGCAGAACCTTCCTGGAATCAATGGATCCATGTTCCGTTACTACGTACACTACACTGGATGACCCTATTGTCTTCAAGTGTGTGTGTGTGTGTGTGTGTGTGTGTGTGTGTGTGTGTGTGTGTGTGTGTGTGTGTGTGTGTGTGTGTGTGTGCATTAGATATCATATGTTACGATCATATTGCATTAGATATCATATGTTACAGTCATATTGCATTAGATATCATATGTTACAGTCATATTGCATTAGATATCATATGTTACAGTCATATCGCATTAGATATCATATGTTACGGTCAGATCACATTAGATATTGTATGTTAGAGTCATATTGAATTAGATATCATATGTTACGGTCAGATCACATTAGATATTGTATGTTAAAGTCATATTGAATTAGATATCATATGTTACAGTCATATTGAATTAGATATCATATGTTAAAGTCATATTGCATTAGATAACATATGTTAAAGTCAAATTGCATTAGATATCATATGTTACAGTCATATTGCATTAGATATCATATGTTACAGTCATATCGCATTAGATATCATATGTTACGGTCAGATCACATTAGATATTGTATGTTAGAGTCATATTGAATTAGATATCATATGTTACGGTCAGATCACATTAGATATTGTATGTTAAAGTCATATTGAATTAGATATCATATGTTACAGTCATATTGAATTAGATATCATATGTTAAAGTCATATTGCATTAGATAACATATGTTAAAGTCAAATTGCATTAGATATCATATGTTACAGTCATATTACATTAGATATCATATATTACGGTCATAATGCATTAGATATCATATGTTAAAGTCATCTTGCATTAGATATCATATGTTACAGTCATATTGAATTAGATATCATATGTTAAAGTCATCTTGCATTAGATATCATATGTTACAGTCATATTGAATTAGATATCATATGTTACGGTCATATTGCATTAGATATCATATGTTACAGTCATATTGCATTAGATATCATATGTTACAGTCATATTGAATTAGATATCATATGTTACAGTCATATTGATTTAGATATCATATGTTAAAGTCATATTGCATTAGATATCATATGTTACGATCATATTGTATTAGATATCATATGTTACTGTCTTATTGCATTAGATATCATATGTTACAGTCATATTGAATTAGATATCATATGTTACAGTCATATTGAATTAGATATCATATCTTAAAGTCATATTGCATTAGATATCATATGTTACAGTCATATTGCATTAGATATTATATGATACGGTCATATTGCATTAGATATCATATATTACAGACATATTGAATTAGATATCATATGTTACGGTCAGATCACATTAGATATTGTATGTTAAAGTCATATTGAATTAGATATCATATGTTACAGTCATATTGAATTAGATATCATATGTTAAAGTCATATTGCATTAGATAACATATGTTACATTCATATTGCATTAGATATTATATGTTACGGTCATATTGCATTAGATATCATATGTTAGAGACATATTGAATTAGATATCATATGTTACGGTCAGATCACATTAGATATTGTATGTTAAAGTCATATTGAATTAGATATCATATGTTACAGTCATATTGAATTAGATATCATATGTTAAAGTCATATTGCATTAGATAACATATGTTACAGTCATATTGCATTAGATATTATATGTTACGGTCATATTGCATTAGATATCATATGTTAGAGACATATTGAATTAGATATCATATGTTAAAGTCATATTGCATTAGATATCATATTTTACGGTCATATTGCATTAGATATCATATGTTATGGTCATATTGCATTGAATATCATACGTTATGGTGAAATTGCAATAGATATCATATGTTACAGTCATATTGAATTAGATATCATATGTTACAGTCATATTGCATTAGATATAATATGTTACAGTCATATTGAATTAGATATCACATGTTACAGTCATATTGAATTAGATATTATATGTTATGGTCATATTGCATTAGATATCATAGGTTACAGTCATATTGCATTAGATATCATATTTTACTTTCATATTGCATGAGATATCATATGTTACAGTCATATTGAATTAGATATCATATGTTAAAGTCATATTGCATTAGATATCATATGTTAAAGTCATATTGCATTAGATACCATACTTTACAGTCATATTGCATTAGATATCATATGTTACGCCCATATTGCATTAGATATCATATGTTACGTTCATATTGCATTAGATATCATATGTTACAGTCATATTGAATTAGATATATTTTACAGTCATATTGAATTAGATATATTTTGCAGTCATACTGCATTAGATATCATATGTTACAGCAATACTGCATTAGATATCATATGTTACAGCAATAGTGCATTAGATATCATATGTTACAGTAATACTGCATTAGATATCATATGTTACAGCAATACCACATTAGATATCATATGTTACAGCAATACTGCATTAGATATCATATGTTACAGCAATACTGCATTAGATATCATATGTTACAGCAATACTGCATTAGATATCATATGTTACAGCAATACTGCATTAGATATCATATGTTACAGTAATACTGCATTAGATATCATATGTGACTTAAAATATATCAACTGTTTTCTTCTGATTTCCTTTTCTTTTCAAAAGGGAACTGTATCTCTAAGAGGCAGAGATCAGAGATCTGAGATCTGAGGAAAAACATGACAAGTATGTGAAACAGAATAAAAACTGCCTTTAAATTCAAGTCTTGTCTCCAAGTAGGAACAAAACACAGAGACAACACGGTTATCAATGTCTAAAAACTCTGCCGGTGAAACTGAATGTCGCACTTCAAGCAGTCCTGGGGAGACTAGTGTGGAAAGAGAGAGTTGTCAGGGAGGAGAATCTATTGTGTATGTTTAATCTGCATTCAGCACCCAGCTGCATCGGCCTGATGCCCGTTTTAAGGGTGTCCAACATGGAACACCTGGGATATAGCCTACCTTTAGACTTAGCAACTTAAGATAAATATTAAAAACTCAAGGGCATCTTGTTGTTTAATATCCCCAAAGTACAGACTGGCACACAAAAATAAACTTAAATGCAGAAATTAAGTTATTTTTTCGTTTTATCATGTTTTTTTCTTGCTTTTCAGCAGACTGGGGATAGATTGGGCTACCAGATCACCTTGATCTTTAAAACATGTTACAAAATCGAGTCATTGTCTGCATCTGTTAATAAGGGAAGGTGACTGTGACACTAATACTAAAACGATTAGGTTAAACATGATTTAATTTGGGCATCCAAGGGGCAGACAGGCTGTGCGATGACAACACCTGATCGATTCGTTGGTTGATGTACTTACAAGAGAGTAACGTCTTAACTGCTTGACAGGTGACAGCCATTGATCCGCGGTGCTTCGCAATAAACTATAAATTCTCCTTCTTACCATGTGTATGTGACAAATAACATTTGATTTGATTTTGATTTGATTTACGCGTCTGAGTGTCACCTTACACGCTCGCCCCCATGTAAGTGACCTCATCCATAAAGAATATGATGTCCAAGGGTGAACGAATGAAAGGTCTCCGATGCAATATTTCTCCTACAGTGTTCCATTAATTAGAACCCTAATTTAGACGTGTTTCTGAAACGCACAGAGACAACCTTATGAACTTGAGTGAGTCACGGCGGTTGGAGCCATTTGAGTGGTATGGCGTTGTTGGCTAGGTTACTGTAATGAGAAAGCGAACCTGAGCCGCGCGCTTAACACTTTAATGAAAGTAGCTGGTGCCAGCTGAAGCTAAGCGAATACAAATCCGTCGCTAATTAGGAAAAGCGCTTTGTGGTAACAGGTTTCTCCTGAATGCCGGTGGGAAAGGGGGGTTGGTTGATCTGCGCTAACGGCAGATAATATTTCAAGCGCAGGAAGCGCATGTTGGCTTGTGTAGGGGGAAGGGTGTCAAAACGTAATACATTTAAAAAATATATATAACCACTTTGTTGCGTCTGGTTCTATTGTTTGTAGCCTACATGTATATTACTGATATGGGTAGATTGTCAGAAAAATCTGTTCATTGCACTGAGGTCTCTCTCTCGCTCACACAAGCACGCACACCTCGCCTCTGACGAGAAAGAGAGAGAAACGAAGCAGATGGATCCACAAAAGCACACATTCTCGGAACCTCTTTACAGAGAGCGAAAAACCAGCTGTAATTGCATATATGATATCTCCAACTATCAATGACAGACTCATTTAAATAGAAATAAAATAATTTCAGGACAAGCGTTGGCCAGTGATCTCGTTGAGCATAAGGACAACAACATATTGATCGTATGCATAAATAACATATGAAGCAAACTAGGAAATAACTGGGAAGGATGGGTGGGATGAGGATAACAGAAACCGTGGGGAAAAGGAAAGACTTACAGGCATATGTCATGGAGAAGCTGTTGCCCATCTTGACCATATCCACCTGCGGCACCAGTTTGGGGATATCCTGGTGGTGCGAGAGCGCGAACCGAAACACCTCATATTCGTGAGATTCGGTTGGGAATAGTCCCCCTGTGAAAGATACAGAATCAACGTTTTTTTTTATAAAACGGCTCTCTGCAAACTAAACGCAAGCACAGAACAGATAAATATATCTGGACTGTTTAATCAGCAAAATATGTTGAATACAACTTTAAAGCTTCGGAAAAGGCATATTTGTCCATACAAATTTGTAGCCTAAATAAATAAACAATTAAAATAATTTTGTCAGACTTCATTTTACGCATGTTTTTCACCTACCTATATTGATGTTACTTGGAAAACTTGAACCCAAGCACATCCCCAGAAAACTGGTGTACAGGAGGGTGAAGCTTCGCTGCATATTTCCTTTTGCATTGGCGAAGAAAAAAGATCCGAAATCCAAGCATAGATCTTTCCTTGGTGAGTTAGTGTATACCTCCTCTTCCCCACTCCTCTTTTCCCAGTTGCAGATGCTCTTACAACAACATCCATCCAACGTCGAGAGAGAGCATGCAACTGCAGTCACTGTCTTCTCTCTCCCCCCGCTCTTTCTCTCGCGCGCTGCTGATGCCCGCTTGTCCTCGGCTGTTATGATACGGAGCGGTGACTTCAACTCTAGCCCCTACCTACCGAACGCACCCACGCCTCTCAGGAGACGCTGTTGGGATCTCGCCGGAGCTCTGTTTGTATGTTGTTTTATATACTTGGAATTGGATTGAAACTGTCATAATGGCTATGGTTCCTTGGTTCATCTAGTGTTTTATTAGTGTATAACATTTTCTTACATCTGAATTTGACATCATTCTACGTAATCCACTTAAATGGACCTATGGGGGAATTATGCACCACATACTCTTTGCGTAATTGCACTGTTTATATGTGTTTTTAATGAATGCCAGCAAAGCCAATACACTACACAACACGAAGCAATAAATTATTTGCACTATAACAGTGACAAACGGTGCCTACAAACTGTTAGGGCCTACATAAAGCTGTCCCAACAGCAGAGCTTTCCTTTCAGCACTTTGGAGTGAATCCTTACCACTGCTACACCTGGCCATCAGCGGAGACTTGAGCGGCAGCGAAACAGTTCACTCAGCCTCATTTACTACCTTTCTAAAAACCATAGCTGATATGGCTGACTTGCTTAAACAAATGTACTGTAGTTACTATTGACTCCTTGTGGATTTGTAAGTCGATAACAACCGCATTCTCCTTCAATAATAAAGAAAGCCAATATGAGTTTTTACTTTTGAACCATACACAAACATTTTTACATTTATGTTCAGTAAATTCATAATGTTTATTCTTATATCATTAACACTTAGCTCTAAGTATAAACAAGTGCAAGCAAACAAGCTGCGATGAGGTAGGCTTATTAGTTCAGCACTTTCTGTCACACCCTGATCTGTTTCACCTGTCTTTGTGCTTGTCTCCACACCCCACGTCTCCCATCTCCCCTCATTATCCCCTGTTTATTTGTATCTGCATTTTCTGTTTGTCTGTTGCCAGTTCGTCTTGTCCTGTCAAGTCCTACCAGCATGTTCCCGTGTTTCCTGTGCTCTAGTTTTTGTTTTCCTAGTCTTCCCAGTTCTGACCTTTCTGCATGTCCTGTCCCTGATCCTGCCCACTGTTCTGACCTTTCTGCATGTCCTGTCCCTGATCCTGCCCACTGTTCTGACCTTTCTGCCTGACTCTGATTTCGATTACAACCCTTTGCCTGGCTTGACTTACCTTTTGCCTGCCCCTTGTACTATAATAAACTCTGAGACTCATACTATCCACCTCCTGTGTCTGCATCTGGGTCTTGGCCTGAGTCCTGATAGTACAAACTGGCCATGACTGACCTAGGAGACTCGGACCAGCTCCACAATGCCGTCTCCTTCCTAAGAGCCACCATTGGAAGACACAAGGAGTTACTTCAAGGTCTTATGGAAGGACCTTGGCGGAATGCCATGACCCTGCCTTTAATACTTTTCTGTAGCAATTCCGCGGATTTTCTGTTAGGCAGCCTGCCACTACAGTAACCTCCCAGACTGTCAGTTACTCTCCCAGTGTTCTCTCATCTTTGAGCTGCAGCGCTTTTCATTTCCCTCGGATTGCCCGAGGATAGTGTACTTGATAACGCTGATGTCTGGGAGGGCTCTCGCCTGGGCTACGGTGGTGAGGGAGCAACAATCCACCATTTTCCTCAGTCTGAAGGAGTTTGTGGCAATTCTCCGTTGTCCGGGAGAGAGGCGGATCGTAAGCTGCTCCAACTATGACAGGACTCCAACAGTCTGGTAGACTATGCGATGGATTTTTGCACGTTGGCGGCTGAGAATGCCTGGAACCCGGAAGCCCTGTTGGACGCGTTCCTTCATGGATTATCGGAGGGGATTAAAGACGAGCTCGCAGCCCGGGAGCTGCTCATGGACCTCGACTCCTTCATAGCCTTGACCATCTGGATCTATGGGCAGCTGTGGGAACGAAGGAGGTAGATGGAGTCTGTTCCCTGTCGCCCTCGCTCGTCCTCGATTTCCACCTCGCCTCAAGGAATCCTGGAAGTCTTTGATGTCCACCTTTCCGATGGGATCCGATGTCACCCGAGTTCTCTCGAAAATCACAGACAGCTGTCGAGTCGTCTCCTCCAAAGCCCATGCAACTGGGAAGGGGTAGATTGTATCCCGCTGAGCATTTACGCAGAATAAACACCAAGATCTGTCTGTATTGTGGAGCTACGGGACATTTCTTATCTATCTGCCCATTAAAGACC
Organism: Oncorhynchus clarkii lewisi; assembly: GCF_045791955.1. Classification (NCBI taxonomy): domain Eukaryota; kingdom Metazoa; phylum Chordata; class Actinopteri; order Salmoniformes; family Salmonidae; genus Oncorhynchus; species Oncorhynchus clarkii. The sequence goes on along the minus strand of NC_092160.1, from coordinate 27,149,813 downwards.
AGGCTCATCAAGTAGGTATGAGTAAGCTGGTGAGCCGTACGGGGAATTTCCCATCTTCCATTTCTTGTACTCCTCTCCATGCTATCCTGTTGTGGGGTGACCAGTCTCTCCGGGTGCTCATTGACTCTGGGCCAGACGAGAGCTTTATGGACACTATCCTGGTGTCGGACCTGAGAATCCCCACACAACCCCTCTCCATTCCCATGGACGTCAGAGCGCTGGATGGGCACTCTATTCTCAAAGTCTCCCACACTATGTTTACCATTAACGTGTGGTTTTGGGGTTCATGGCTCCAGAGGCACAATCCTCTGATCGACTGGGCAACTGGCTCTATCATGGGTTGGAACCCGTTTTGCCATGCACATTGTCTGAAGTAGGTGCAGCTTGCCCCGCAATGTCTTCCTGCGGGCTTGGGAGAAGCCTTGGATCTCTTCGCCAATCCCGCGGAGTACCAGGACCTCCAGGAGATTTTCAATAAGGCCCGCGATACAACTCTTCCTCCGAATTGAACCTACGACTGCCCTATCAACCTTTTCCTGGGTGCTACAACATCTCGGGGGCGGCTTTATTCATTGAGGATTGTCGTGGAAATTTCCTTAATTACCAAATGATGAGAGAGCAAATCACACACCAGTCAGAGTTATGCTTAATCTTCACCTTTAATAATAATTAAGCTTTTGCAATAGCATTTTGACTTTCAACATTTCAGAAACTCTAATGAAAAGTTGAGAGTGGTCAACATAATGGCATTGAGATCTCTTATAGCAAAGATCCACCCCCCCCCCCCCCCCCCCCCCCCCCCTAGTCGACATGACAAACCACAGTTCTTAGGAACTTACACAAAGAAAGACTTTACTTCAGAGAGGAGTATCCCATAGCCAGACAGCATTGGCTATAAATTATCGTTCAGTTTGGTCTCTTAAACAAAGCTCTTATCTCGTTCTTGGTACAAAATGGTACCAAGACATTACCTCACCCAATGGTATATATCAATTGTCATTTTAGACACTCCCATCCCAAATACAAACCATTCTGGACAAGCTCACGGAGAGGAGAGTGAGCCTTTAGGTCAAGATAAGGGCAACCAGAGAGGGAACATAGAATGGTTCCAGACACTGCCATCCTCCTCTCCCAGATGGGAAAAGTAGGGAGTGACTGGTACACAGACATTGTGGAGCCAAGAGATAATTGGTTCCCCCTCAATCATCCCTTCACATGGTTTAAAATATACGTTTACACATGACGACAAGCTTGACCTCTCCCCTCTCTAAGGCCCAAGTAACTGAACCCTGACAGAGAACAGATAACTGCAAATGGCCACCACTATAGTACAACAAGATACATTCTAAATGACAAGTAACTCACAAGCATATAATGAAAATAAAACATCTTATCTATGTTACCCAACTAATTCTTATTCATCCCCAACAGGATTCTCTTGCTGCAGGGAGTATTCATCCTTCTGCCTCACCCGGCGCAGGTTTCTTCTTTGTGGAGAAGGACAAAACCCTCCACACGTATATTGACTACCGGGGCCTATAAATTACATCACAGTAAAAACAATGTTACCCTCTACCACGCATCTCCTTGGTTTTCAAGCCTCTACATGGGGCGACAATCTTCTCTACGTTGAACCTTCGGAACGCCTACCATCTGGTTCTGGAAGGAGATGAATAGAAGACCGCTTTTAACACGGCTAGCAGACACTATGAGTACCTTGTTATGCCATTTGGACAGACCAATGCTCCCGCAGTGTTCCAGAGCCTGGTCAACAATGTGCTCCATGATATGTTGGCCGGTTCGTGTTTGTCTACCTTGATGATATCCTCATTTTTTCCCGGTCAGCTCAAGAACATGTCCTCCACGTCCGACAGGTCCATCAGAGTCTCCTGGAGAACCAGCTTTTTGTTAAAGCAGAAAAATAGGAATTCCATCGCTCCCCCATCTCCTTCCTAGGGTACATCATTGCTGCTGTAAATATGCAGATAGACTCTGACAAGGTGAGAGGGGTGGTGGATTGGCCTGAACCCACATCCAGAGTGCAGCTGCAAGGTTTCCTGGGATTTGCTCATTTCTACTGCCGCTTCATCCTGGCTTTTAATTTTTTTTAATTTAACCTATATTTAACCAGGTAGGCTAGTTGAGAACAAGTTCTCATTTACAACTGCGACCTGGCCAAGAAAAAATAAAGCAGTGCGACAGAAACAACAACACAGAGTTACACATGTAATAAAGAAGCGTACAGTCAATAACACAATAGAGAAGGAAAAGAAATAGAAAGTTTATATACAGTCTGTGCAAATGGCATTTATTTTATTTATTTTATTTCACCTTTATTTAACCAGGTAGGCTAGTTGAGAACAAGTTCTCATATGCAACTGCGACCTGGACAAGATAAAGCGTAGCAATTCGACACATACAACAACAGAGTTACACATGGAATAAACAAAACATACAGTCAATAATACAGTAGAACAAAAGAAAACAAAAAGTCTATATACAGTGAGTGCAAATGAGGTAAGTTAAGGAAATAAATAGGCCATGGTGGCGAAGTAATTACAATATAGCAATTAAACACTGGAATGGTAGATCGGCAGAAGATGAATGTGCAGGTAGAGATACTGGGGTGCAAAGGAGCAAAACAAATAAATACCAGTATGGGGATGAGGTAGGTAGATAGATGGGCTGTTTACAGATGGGCTATGTACAGGTGCAGTGATCTGTAAGCTGCTCTGACAGCTGGTGCTTTAAAGCTAGTGAGGGAGATGTGTCTCCAGCTTCAGAAATGTTTGCAATTCGTCCCAGTCATGGGCAGCAGAGAACTGGAAGGAAAGACGACCAAAGGAGGAATTGGCTTTGGGGGTGACCAGTGAGATATACCTGCTGGAGTGCATGCTATGAGTGGGTGCTTACAGTGGGTGCATACAGGTCGCAATGGTGGGTAGTGTATGGGGCTTTGGTGACAAAACGGATGGCACTGTGATAGACTGCATCCAGTTTGTTGAGTAGAGTGTTGGAGGCTATTTTATAGATGACATCACCGAAGTCGAGGATCGGTAGGATGGTCAGTTTTAAGAGGGTATGTTTGGCAGCATGAGTGAAGGATGCTTTGTTGCGGAAGCCGATTCTAGATTTAATTTTGGACTGGAGATGCTTAATGTGAGTCTGGAAGGAGAGTTTACAGTCTAACCAGACACCCAGGTATTTGTAGTTGTCCACGTATTCTAAGTCAGAGCCGTAGTGATGCTGGACGGGCGAGCAGGTGCGGGCACTGATCGATTGGATAGCATGCATTTAGTTTTACTTGCCTTGAAGAGCAGTTGGAGGCCACGGAAGGAGAGTTGTATGGCATTGAAGCTCGTCTGGAGGTTAGTTAACACAGTGTCCAAGGAGGTGCCAGAAGTATACAGAATGGTGTCATCTGCGTAGAGGTGGATCAGAGAATCACCAGCAGCAAGAGCAACATCATTGATGTATACAGAAAAGAGAGTCGGCCCGAGAATTGAACCCTGTGGCACACCCATAGAGACTGTCAGAGGTCCGGACAACAGGCCCTCCAATTTGACACACTGAACTCTATCAGAAAAGTAGTTGGTAAACCAGGCGAGGCAATCATTTGAGAAACCAAGGCTGTCGAGTCTGCTAATAAGAATGTTGTGATTGACAGAGTCGAAAGCCTTGGCCAGGTCGATTAATACGGCTGCACAGTAATGTCTCTTATCAATGGCGGTTATGATGTCGTTTAGAACCTTGAGCGTGGCTGAGGTGCACCCATGACCAGCTCTGAAACCAGATTGCGTAGCGGAGAAGGTATGGTGGGATTCGAAATGGTCAGTAATCTGCTTGTTAACTTGGCTTTCGAAGACCTTAGAAAGACAGGGTAGGATATATATCGGTCTGAGGCAGTTTGGGTCTAGAGTGTCACCCCCTTTGAAGAGGGGGATGACCGCGGCAGCTTTCCAATCTTTGGGAATCTCAGATGATACGAAAGAGAGGTTGAACAGGCTAGTAATAGGGGTTGCAACAATTTCGGCAGATAATTTTAGAAAGAGGGGGTCCAGATTGTCTAGCCCGGCTGATTTGTAGGGGTCCAGATTTTGCAGATCTTTCAGAACATCAGCTATCTGGATTTGGGTGAAAGAGATGCTGGGGAGGCTCGGGAAAGTAGATGCGGGGGGTGCGGAGCTGTTGGCCGGGGTTGGGGTAGCCAGGAGGAAAGTATGGCCAGCCGTAGAGAAATGCTTATTGAAATGTTCGATTATCATGGATTTATTGGTTGTGACCATGTTGCCTAGCCTCAGTGCAGTGGGCAGCTGGGAGGAGAGGCTCTTGTTCTCCATGGACTTTACAGTGTCTCAAAGTTTTGGGGAGTTAGAGCTACAGGATGCAAATTTCTGTTTGACAAAGCTAGCCTTTGCTTACCTCACTGACTGTGTATATTGGTTCCTGACTTCCCTGAACAGTTGCATATCGCGGGGACTATTCGATGCTATTGCAGTCCGCCACAGGGTGTTTTTGTGCTGGTCAAGAGCAGTCAGGTCTGGAGTGAACCAAGGGCTATATCTGTTCTTAGTTCTACATTTTTTGAAAGGGGCATGCTTATTTAAGATGGTGAGGAAATTACTGTTAAAGATCGACCAAGCATCCTCGACTGACAGGATGAGGTCAATATCCTTCCAGGATACCCGGGGCCAGGTCGATTAGAAAGGCCAGCTCGCAGAAGAATTTTAGGGAGCGTTTGACAGTGATGAGGGGTGGTTGTTTGACCGCGGACCCATAGCGAATGCGGGCAATGAGGCAGTGATCGCTGAGATCCTGTTTGAAAACAGCAGAGGTGTATGTGGAGGGCAAGTTCGTCAGGATAATATCTATGAGGGTGCCCATGTTAATTAACGGATTTAGGGTTGTACCTGGTGGTTTCCTTGATAATTTGTGTGAGATTGAGGGCATCTAGCTTAGATTGTAGGACTGCTAGGGTGTTAAGCATATCCCAGTTTTAGGTCATCTAACAGAACAAACTCTGAAGATAGATGGGGGGCAATCAATTCACATATGGTGTCCAGGGCACAGCTGGGAGCTGAGGGGGTCTTTAACAGGCGGCAACAGTGACAGACTTATTTCTGGAGAGATGTTTTTTAAATTAGAAGCTCAAACTGTTTGTGCATAGACCTGGATGACAGAACTTTTCAAGCTATCTCTGCAGTAGATTGCAACTCCTCCCCCTTTGGCAGTTCTATCTTGACGGAAAATGTTGTAGTTGGGTATGGAAATCTCAGAATTTTTGGTGGCCTTTCTAAACCAGGATTCAGACACGGCAAGGACATCAGGGTTGGCAGAGTGTGCTAAAGGAGTGAGTAAAACAAACTTAGGGAGTAGGCTTCTGATGTTAACCTTTTGAAGCTAGGGGGCACTATTTTTATGTTTGGAAAAATAACGTTCCCAAAGTAAACGGCCTATTTCTCAGGACCAGATGCTAGAATATGCATATAATTATATAACAGATTAGGACAGAAAACACTCTAAAGTTTCCAAAACATTCAAAATATTGTCTGTGAGTATAACAGAACTGATATTGCAGGCGAAACCCTGAGAAAAATCAAACCAGGAAGTGGCTTCTATTTTGAAAACTCCATGTTCCATAGCCTCCCATTGCTCCATTTAAAGGGATATCAACCAGATTAATTTTCCTATCGCTTCCTCACGGTGTTAAGAGTCTTCAGACATAGTTTCAGGCTTTTATTTTGAAGAATGAGCGTGAATGACCACATTGTGTAAGTGGTTAGGTGGGGGCTCTCAGAGTGAGTTGTGCGCAAAAGAGAAAGGCGGCCATTATTAAATCAAATCAAATCAAATCAAATCAAATTTTATTTGTCACATACACATGGTTAGCAGATGTTAATGCGAGTGTAGCGAAATGCTTGTGCTTCTAGTTCCGACAATGCAGTAATAACAAGTAATCTAACTAACAATTCCAAAACTACTGTCTTGTACACAGTGTAAGGGGATAAAGAATATGTACATAAGGATATATGAATGAGTGATGGTACAGAGCAGCATAGGCAAGATACAGTAGATGGTATCGGGTACAGTATGTACAAATGAGATGAGTATGTAAACAAAGTGGCATAGTATAGTATAAAGTGGCTAGTGATACATGTATTACATAAGGATACCGTCGATGATATAGAGTACAGTATATACGTATGCGTATGAGATGAATAATGTAGGGTAAGTAACATTTATATAAGGTAGCATTGTTTAAAGTGGCTAGTGATATATTTACATCATTTCCCATCAATTCCCATTATTAAAGTGGCTGGAGTTGAGTCAGTGTCAGTGTGTTGGCAGCAGCCACTCAGTGTTAGTGGTGGCTGTTTAACAGTCTGATGGCCTTGAGATAGAAGCTGTTTTTCAGTCTCTCGGTCCCAGCTTTGATGCACCTGTACTGACCTCGCCTTCTGGATGATAGCGGGGTGAACAGGCAGTGGCTCGGGTGGTTGATGTCCTTGATGATCTTTATGGCCTTCCTGTGACATCGGGTGGTGTAGGTGTCCTGGAGGGCAGGTAGTTTGCCCCCGGTGATGCGTTGTGCAGACCTCACTACCCTCTGGAGAGCCTTACGGTTGAGGGCGGTGCAGTTGCCATACCAGGCGGTGATACAGCCCGCCAGGATGCTCTCGATTGTGCATCTGTAGAAGTTTGTGAGTGCTTTTGGTGACAAGCCGAATTTCTTCAGCCTCCTGAGGTTGAAGAGGCGCTGCTGCGCCTTCTTCACGATGCTGTCTGTGTGAGTGGACCAATTCAGTTTGTCTGTGATGTGTATGCCGAGGAACTTAAAACTTGCTACCCTCTCCACTACTGTTCCATCGATGTGGATAGGGGGGTGTTCCCTCTGCTGTTTCCTGAAGTCCACAATCATCTCCTTAGTTTTGTTTACGTTGAGTGTGAGGTTGTTTTCCTGACACCACACTCCGAGGGCCCTCACCTCCTCCCTGTAGGCCGTCTCATCGTTGTTGGTAATCAAGCCTACCACTGTTGTGTCGTCCGCAAACTTGATGATTGAGTTGGAGGCGTGCGTGGCCACGCAGTCGTGGGTGAACAGGGAGTACAGGAGAGGGCTCAGAACGCAACCTTGTGGGGCCCCAGTGTTGAGGATCAGCGGGGAGGAGATGTTGTTGCCTACCCTCACCACCTGGGGGCGGCCCGTCAGGAAGTCCAGTACCCAGTTGCACAGGGCGGGGTCGAGACCCAGGGTCTCGAGCTTGATGACGAGCTTGGAGGGTACTATGGTGTTGAATGCCGAGCTGTAGTCGATGAACAGCATTCTCACATAGGTATTCCTCTTGTCCAGATGGGTTAGGGCAGTGTGCAGTGTGGTTGAGATTGCATCGTCTGTGGACCTATTTGGGCGGTAAGCAAATTGGAGTGGGTCTAGGGTGTCAGGTAGGGTGGAGGTGATATGGTCCTTGACTAGTCTCTCAAAGCACTTCATGATGACGGATGTGAGTGCTACGGGGCGGTAGTCATTTAGCTCAGTTACCTTAGCTTTCTTGGGAACAGGAACAATGGTGGCCCTCTTGAAGCATGTGGTAACAACAGACTGGTATAGGGATTGATTGAATATGTCCGTAAACACACCGGCCAGCTGGTCTGCGCATGCTCTGAGGGCGCGGCTGGGGATGCCATCTGGGCCTGCAGCCTTGCGAGGGTTAACACGTTTAAGTGTCTTACTCACCTCGGCTGCAGTGAAGGAGAGACCGCATGTTTTCGTTGCAGGCCGTGTCAGTGGCACTGTATTGTCCTCAAAGCGGGCAAAAAAGTTATTTAGTCTGCCTGGGAGCAAGACATCCTGGTCCGTGACTGGGCTGGGTTTCTTCCTGTAGTCCGTGATTGACTGTAGACCCTGCCACATGCCTCTTGTGTCTGAGCCGTTGAATTGAGATTCTACTTTGTCTCTGTACTGGCGCTTAGCTTGTTTGATAGCCTTGCGGAGGGAATAGCTGCACTGTTTGTATTCGGTCATGTTACCAGACACCTTGCCCTGATTAAAAGCAGTGGTTCGCGCTTTCAGTTTCACACGAATGCTGCCATCAATCCACGGTTTCTGGTTTGGGAATGTTTTAATCGTTGCTATGGGAACGACATCTTCAACGCACGTTCTAATGAACTCGCACACCGAATCAGCGTATTCGTCAATGTTGTTATCTGACGCAATACGAAACATCTCCCAGTCCACGTGATGGAAGCAGTCTTGGAGTGTGGAGTCAGCTTGGTCGGACCAGCGTTGGACAGACCTCAGCGTGGGAGCCTCTTGTTTTAGTTTCTGTCTGTAGGCAGGGATCAACAAAATGGAGTCGTGGTCAGCTTTTCCGAAAGGGGGGCGGGGCAGGGCCTTATATGCGTCGCGGAAGTTAGAGTAACAATGGTCCAAGGTCTTTCCTCCCCTGGTTGCGCAATCGATATGCTGATAAAATTTGGGGAGTCTTGTTTTCAGATTAGCCTTGTTAAAATCCCCAGCTACAATGAATGCAGCCTCCGGATAAATTGTTTCCAGTTTGCAGAGAGTTAAATAAAGTTCGTTCAGAGCCATCGATGTGTCTGCTTGGGGGGGGATATATACGGCTGTGATTATAATCGAAGAGAATTCTCTTGGTAGATAATGCGGTCTACATTTGATTGTGAGGATTTCTAAATCAGGTGAACAGAAGGATTTGAGTTCCTGTATGTTTCTTTCATCGCACCATGTCACGTTAGTCATAAGGCATACGCCCCCGCCCCTCTTTTTACCAGAAAGATGTTTTTTCCTGTCTGCGCGATGCGTGGAGAAACCTGTTGGCTGCACCGCTTCGGATTGCGTCTCTCCAGTAAGCCACGTTTCCGTGAAGCAAAGAACGTTACAGTCTCTGATGTCCCTCTGGAATGCTACCCTTGCTCGGATTTCATCAACCTTGTTGTTAAGAGACTGGACATTGGCAAGAAGAATGCTAGGGAGTGGTGTGCGCTGTGCCCGTCTCCGGAGTCTGACCAGAAGACCGCCTCGTTTCCCTCTCTTTCGGAGTCGTTTTTTGGGTCGCTGCATAGGATCCACTCCGTTGTCCTGTTTGTAAGGCAGAACACAGGATCCGCGTCGCGAAAAACATATTCTTGGTCGTACTGATGGTGAGTTGATGCTGATCTTATATTCAGTAGTTCTTCTCGACTGTATGTAATGAAACCTAAGATGACCTGGGGTACTAATGTAAGAAATAACACGTAAAAAAACAAAAAACTGCATAGTTTCCTAGGAACGCGAAGCGAGGCGGCCATCTCTGTCGGCGCCGGTCCTAGTGAAAAGCCAACTGTCCCGGTTGATATATTATCAAATAGATATTTGAAAAACACCCTGAGGTTTGATTATAAAAAATGTGTGACATGTTTCTGTGGACATTATGGATATAATTTGGAATTTTTGTCTTCGTTGTCGTGACCGATCTTTCCGGTGGATTCCTGGGCATAACGCACCAAACTAACGGAGGTATTTTGATATAAAAAATATCTTTATGGAACAAAATGAACATTTGTTGTCTAACTGGGAGTCTCGTGAGTGAAAACATCCAAAGATCATCAAAGTTAAACGATTAATTTGATTGCTTTTCTGATTTTCGTGACCAAGTTACCTGATGCTAAGTGTACTTATTGTTTTGTCGAGCGATCGATAAACTTACACAAACGCTTGTATTGCTTTCGCTGTAAAGCATAATTTCAAAATCTGAGACGACAGGTGGATTAACAAAAGGCTAAGCTGTGTTTTGCAATATTGCACTTGTGATTTCATGAATATGAATATTTTCTAGTAATATTATTTGACTGTGGCGCTATGCTATTCAGCGTTGCTGATGACAATTATCCCGGATCCGGGGCATAATGTGCAGACAGGGGTATGGTGAGGTGCGGGTACAGTGGAGGTAGACCCAGACACTGAGTGATGATAAGAGAGGTTGCATCTCTGGACACGCTGGTTATACTGGGTGAGGTCACCGCATGTGTGGAAGGTGGGACAAAGGAGGATATGTAAGGCATGTACAGTGTGACTAGGGGCTCCGCAGTAAACTAAAACAATGATAATTATCCTGAACAATAGTATACAAGGCATATTGACATTTGAGAGAGACATAAAGCGAGGCATAAATCAATCAAGATGTCCCAAGATGGCGTAGCAGCAGGACGTGTTGTCGTGTCGTGTCCCTTGTATATATTGTTTGTTTTCGTTTTTTTTTTCTTCGCATATCTTTTAAAACATTTTGCTGAACCTCAACTTCTTCTAAATACTCTCCTGCAACCCGCCTCACCCAACGTAGCTATTTTTCCTAAAGTATTTATATTTACTTCGGATCTGGAACCCCTCAACTGAAGCTAGCCAACTAACTACCAGCTATTCAGGCAGCAAAACATTGCTAGCGGTCTTCAGCTAACCGGTCATCAGCTAACCTTTAGCTCGGAAAGCTCTCGCCAGTTCGAACAGCGCGACTCTAACCATAGCATAACGGACCTATTTTTTATTTTTATTTATCATCCCCGGATTCCCACCGCAAACGGAACATTTTGTGCTCCTGGACTACAATATCCGGACCCACGACCGGTCCATCGATGTCACCGCATGAAGAGGAATAAACAGACTCACCCCATCGCGACGTCCCCCAAAGGCTAACTCTCTAGCCCTTGCTATCTCCTTGCTTGCAAATTCGGCCTGCTAACTGCTAGCTTGTTTAGCCCGGTCCGCTAACTGCTACCGTGTTTAGCACCTACTAACTGTTAGCTTGTTAGCACAGGCCTGCTAACCGTCTGAATCGCCGCGTCCCAAACACTCACTGAACCCATATTTACTTTCTATCCCTTTTCGATTTTTAATTTGTTTATACCTTCCGGTAACCTGCCTCACCCAATGTGATACGGAACCGCTATTATTTTTAATTTTTAGAACACACTCAAGAACCTCCAGAAGCTAACCAGCTAACTGGCTACAAGCTATTTAGTCATTGTTAGTTTTCTAACCTGGATAACACTCGCCAGTCCAGCTTCCCTGCCCCATCCACCGCTGCCCCTTGGACACTGATCACTTGGCTACATAGCTGATGCATGCTGGACTGTCCATTAATCACGGTAATCCATTCTGCTTGTTTATGTTTTATCTGTCGGCCCCAGCCGCACTCAGGCTCTGTGTGTAGTTAATCCGAGCCCCCCTCTGCCTAGTCAATCGCCATTCTACCTGCTGTTGTTGTGCTAGCTGATTAGCTGTTGTTGTCTCACCTACTGTTTTAGCTAGCTCTCCCAATTCAACACCTGTGATTACTGTATGCCTTGCTGTATGTCTCTCTCAAATGTCAATATGCCTTGTATACTGTTGTGCAGGTTAGTTATCATTGTTTTAGTTTACAATGGAGCCCCTAGTTCCACTCTTTATACCCCTGATACCTCCTTTGTCCCACCCCCCACACATGCGGTGACCTCACCCATTACAACCAGCATGTCCAGAGATACAACCTCTCTCATCATCACCCAGTGCCTGGGCTTACCTCCACTGTACCCGCACCCCACCATACCCCTGTTTGCGCATTATGCCCTGAATATATTCTACCATGCCCAGAAACCTGCTCCTCTTATTCTCTGTCCCCAACGCCCTAGGCGACCAGTTTTGATAGCCTTCAGCCGCACCCTCATACTACTCCTTCTCTGTTCCGCGGGTGATGTGGAGGTAAACCCAGGCCCTGCATGTCCCCAGGCACCCTCATTTGTTGACTTCTGTGATCGAAAAAGCCTTGGTTTCATGCATGTCAACATCAGAAGCCTCCTCCCTAAGTTTGTCTTACTCACTGCTCTAGCACACTCTGCTAACCCTGATGTCCTTGCCGTGTCTGAATCCTGGCTCAGGAAGGCCACCAAAAATTCTGAGATTTCCATACCCAACTATAACATCTTCCGTCAAGATAGAACTGCCAAAGGGGGAGGAGTTGCAGTCTACTGCAGAGATAGCCTGCAAAGTAATGTAATACTTTCCAGGTCCATACCCAAACAGTTCGAACTACTAATTTTGAAAATTACTCTCTCCAGAAATAAGTCTCTCACTGTTGCCGCCTGCTACCGACCCCCCTCAGCTCCCAGCTGTGCCCTGGAAACCATTTGTGAATTGATCGCCCCCCATCTAGCTTCAGAGTTTGTTCTGTTAGGTGACCTAAACTGGGATATGCTTAACACCCCGGCAGTCCTACAATCTAAGCTAGATGCCCTCAATCTCACTCAAATCATCAAGGAACCCACCAGGTACAACCCTAACTCTGTAAACAAGGGCACCCTCATAGACGTCATCCTGACCAACTGGCCCTCCAAATACACCTCCGCTGTCTTCAACCAGGATCTCAGCGATCACTGCCTCATTGCCTGTATCCGCTACGGAGCCGCAGTCAAACGACCACCCCTCATCACTGTCAAACGCTCCCTAAAACACTTCTGTGAGCAGGCCTTTCTAATCGACCTGGCCCGGGTATCCTGGAAGGACATTGACCTCATCCCGTCAGTTGAGGATGCCTGGTCTTTCTTTAAAAGTAACTTCCTCACCATTTTAGATAAGCATGCTCCGTTCAAAAAATGCAGAACTAAGAACAGATATAGCCCCTGGTTCACTCCAGACCTGACTGCCCTCGACCAGCACAAAAACATCCTGTGGCGGACTGCAATAACATCGAATAGTCCCCGCGATATGCAACTGTTCAGGGAAGTCAGGAACCAATACACACAGTCAGTCAGGAAAGCTAAAGCCAACTTCTTCAGGCAGAAGTTTGCATCCTGTAGCTCCAACTCCAAAAAGTTCTGGGACACTGTGAAGTCCATGGAGAACAAGAGCACCTCCTCCCAGCTGCCCACTGCACTGAGGCTAGGTAACACGGTCACCACCGATAAATCCATGATTATCGAAAACTTCAACAAGCATTTCTCAACGGCTGGCCATGACTTCCGCCTGGCTACTCCAACCTCGGCCAACAGCCCCCCCCCCCCCCCCCCCCCCCCCCCGCAGCTACTCGCCCAAGCCTCTCCAGGTTCTCCTTTACCCAAATCCAGATAGCAGATGTTCTGAAAGAGCTGCAAAACCTGGACCCGTACAAATCAGCTGGGCTTGACAATCTGTACCCTCTATTCCTGAAACTATCCGCCGCCATTGTCGCAACCCCTATTACCAGCCTGTTCAACCTCTCTTTCATATCGCCTGAGATCCCCAAGGATTGGAAAGCTGCCGCAGTCATCCCCCTCTTCAAAGGGGGCGACACCCTGGACCCAAACTGCTACAGACCTATATCCATCCTGCCCTGCCTATCTAAGGTCTTCGAAAGCCAAGTCAACAAACAGGTCACTGACCATCTCGAATCCCACCGTACCTTCTCCGCTGTGCAATCTGGTTTCCGAGCCGGTCACGGGTGTACCTCAGCCAAGCTCAAGGTACTAAACGATATCATAACCGCCATCGATAAAAGACAGTACTGTGCAGCCGTCTTCATAGACCTTGCCAAGGTTTTCGACTCTGTCAATCACCGTATTCTTATCGGCAGACTCAGTAGCCTCGGTTTCTCGAATGACTGCCTTGCCTGGTTCACCAATTACTTTGCAGACAGAGTTCAGTGTGTCAAATCGGAGGGCATGCTGTCCGGTCCTCTGGCAGTCTCTATGGGGGTGCCACAGGGTTCAATTCTCGGGCCGACTCTTTTCTCTGTATATATCAATGATGTTTCTCATGCTGCGGGCGATTCCCTGATCCACCTCTTCGCAGACGACACCATTCTATATACTTCCGGCCCGTCCTTGGACACTGTGCTATCTAACCTCCAAATGAGCTTCAATGCCATACAGCACTCCTTCCGTGGCCTCCAACTGCTCTTAAACGCTAGTAAAACCAAATGCATGCTTTTCAACCGTTCGCTGCCTGCACCCGCACGCCTGACCAGCATCACCACCCTGGATGGTTCCGACCTTGAATATGTGGACATCTATAAGTAACTAGGTGTCTGGCTAGACTCTAAACTCTCCTTCCAGACCCATATCAAACATCTCCAATCGAAAATCAAATCAAGAGTCGGCTTTCTATTCCGCAACAAAGCCTCCTTCACTCACGCCGCCAAACTTACCCTAGTAAAACTGACTATCCTACCGATCCTCGACTTCGGCGATGTCATCTACAAAATTGCTTCCAACACTCTACTCAGCAAACTGGATGCAGTTTATCACAGTGCCATCCGTTTTGTCACTAAAGCACCTTATACCACCCACCACTGCGACTTGTATGCTCTAGTCGGCTGGCCCTCGCTACATATTCGTCGCCAGACCCACTGGCTCCAGGTCATCTACAAGTCCATGCTAGGTAAAGCTCCGCCTTATTTCAGTTCACTGGTTACGATGGCAACACCCATCCGTAGCACGCGCTCCAGCAGGTGTATCTTACTGATCATCCCTAAAGCCAACACCTCATTTGGCCGCCTTTCGTTCCAGTTCTCTGCTGCCTGTGACTGGAACGAATTGCAAAAATCGCTGAAGTTGGAGACTTTTATCTCCCTCACCAACTTCAAACATCTGCTATCTGAGCAGCTAACCGATCGCTGCAGCTGTACATAGTCTATTGGTAAATAGCCCACCCATTTTCACCTACCTCATCCCCATACTGTTTTTATTTATTTATTTTTCTGCTCTTTTGCACACCAATATCTCTACCTGTACATAACCATCTGATCATTTATCACTCCAGTGTTAATCTGCATAATTGTAATTATTCGCCTACCTTCTCATGCCTTTTGCACACAATGTATATAGACTCCCCTTTTTCTACTGTGTTATTGACTTGTTAATTGTTTACTCCATGTGTAACTCTGTGTTGTCTGTTCACACTGCTATGCCTTATCTTGGCCAGGTCGCAGTTGTAAATGAGAACTTGTTCTCAACTAGCCTACCTGGTTAAATAAAGGTGAAATAAAAAAAAAATACAAAAAAATCACAGGTGTTGATTGGGAGAGCTAGCTAAGACAACAACGGCTAAGACAACAACAACAGGTAAAATGGCGATGAATTGGCAGAGAGGGTCGGTTAACTACACACAAGGCCTGAGTTCGGGGCTAGGGCCAACAGATGAACAAAGGTAAACAAAGTGGAGTACCGTGATAAATGAACAGTCCAGCAGGCATCAGCTATGTAGCCAAGTGATCATAGGGTCCAGTGTACAGCAATAGATGGAACAGGGAAGCTGCGGAGTAGTCGTTGCTAAGCTAGCACGCGGGAGACACAGCGTTTAAAGTTAGCAGTCCGGGGTAAGTAAAAGCGTCTGCTCCGACATCCGGCAAAGGCCGGTTGAAGGCACAGCTGATGGAATTACATCTGCGGACCAGTCGTGGTGTTATGGTGGGGCGCCGTGTCGATGAAGGGACCGGGTCAGATGGCAAAAGAGGTATTGTAGTTGTGGTCATTACGTTTGCTAGCCGGGAGATGTGCCTGGCTCAGGGCTAGCTTCGGGGCTGGGTCACTCAGTGGCAGCTAGCTAGCTGTGATGATCAGGAGTAATGGTCCAGGGTTTACGGCAGGAATCCGGCGTTGTAGTGGAGAAAAACAGTCCGAGGCTGGCAGGTATTATCCAGGTTAAACAATGGCTGGTGCCTGAGCAGAGAGTAAAGGTTGCTAGCAATGGCTAACAATGACTAAATAGCTAGTAGCTAAGTAGCTGGCCAGCCTCTGATGCAAGTTTTGGCTATGAGGTCTAAAAAAAATAGCAGATCCGTGTCACATTGAGTAAGGCGGGTTACTGGAAGGTATATTTAATTTAAACATGGAAAAAGAGATTGAAAGATAAATTAGAATAGATACAAAAAAGACGAAAAATACAAAAAGTAAATGAGAGGACGACAAACCACGTCTGGACTGCTACGCCATCTTGGTCACCAAGATTACAGCACCCTGGCTTCCCTTTGTGTATTATAATACACAAAGTAAGCAAAGCAATGAAATCATTTCAATATTGCCTAGAATGATGAATACGATAGTAATGAGATAGATGTATATAAGCAATAGGCCTATAACAATTGAGATGTACAAACCATGACATACGGGAATGATGAGCAGATAAAAGGCAATCCGTAATTACATTAATGAGTGAGCTGAGATGGACGTAGTAAATATAACTATTTCTTCAGCACTTTTGAAATGTGCAGCGACAGAATTCAGAACATGGGCCGTTCTTACAGAATTCTCCCTTATACACCAAGTCAGAACAGTAGGATAAATAAAGGGGGCATATAAGCAGACAATGAAATATCGTACAATATTCGATGATGACATTTCTCTAAAACAGGCTATAGTCCACATGTGCACCACTAAGTCAGAACGATAGGCTAAGTTCTGAGACGGAAATGGACCAAATTATTAGGGTGAGGAACATGGGCTACTAACAGCTTGCTACAAAAACATACACTTAGCATTACTTTCTTAGCTACAGTTTACATATCTCCCTGGCATATTACATAATTTATGCATACAATACATTTTTGGACTCAACGTTGTTGTGCTGTGCTCACTTGAACAGGAAGGTGACACAGTGGTCCAAATTTTGTCATCAAACTTTGTCATCAAAGTCTGGCGTTCTCTGGATTTATGGTGCTTTCAAGAAAACTGGGAATTCAGAAAAAAACAAAGTCAAATCATGATGTCAGTGATCTTCAAGTCAGAGCTCTAGAAAGAGGCCCGAATTCCCGAACTTGGAATTCCGAGTTGGATAACGTTCAAAACCTATTTTTCCAGGTAGAGATCATTTTTTCAGAGTTCCCAGTTGTCATAAACTCACTGAAGTCTGTGATTTCCCAGTTTCCAGTTGTTTTGAACGTGGCAGAAGTCATGCTTGATTGACAGCGTTGCTAATTTATTCAACCTTTTCTGGCCCTTGGTGTTGTGTGTGAATGTTGATCCTTTTAAGATTGGAAAAGCAGTGGTGTAAAGTACTTAAGTAAATATACTACTTAAGTAGTTTTTTGGGGTATCTGTACTTTACTTTAATATTTATATTTTTGACAACTTTTACTTTTACTTCGCTACATTCCTAAAAAAATATTGTACTTTTTACTCCATACATTTTCCCTGACAGCCAAAGTACATGTTACATTTTGAATGTTTAGCAGGACAGGGAAATTGTGAAATTGATGTAGTTATCAAGAGAACACGTGGTCATCCCTACTGCCTCTGATCTGGTGGACTCACTAAACACAAATGCATCTTTTGTAAATAATGTCTGAGTGTTGGAGTGTGACCCTGGCTATACGTACATTTAGAAAACAAGAAAATGGTGCCGTCTGCTTTGCTTAATTTAAGGAATTTGAAATGATGTATACTTTTACTACTACTTTGATGCTTAAGTATATTTTAGCAATTGCATTTACTTTTGATACTTAAGTATATTTAAAACCAAATGCTATTAGACTTTTACTCAAGTAGTATTTTACTCGGTAACATTCAAGTTTACTTGAGTAACTTTCTATTAAGGTATCTATACTTTAACTCAAGTATTACAATTGGGTACTTTTTCCACCACTGTAGAAAAGAGACCCTTTCAGACAGACGTTTTAAACCCTTAAACCCAGACCTGGACCACACACACTCTCCACCGAAAAACAGGCATGGTAAGCAAAATAGTGACTGCATTGCCACTGATTCCTTCCAAACCACTCATTGTTGAACTTGCAATATCTGACTTGTTGTGTAATGTTTATGTTCAATGGCCGATGAGCAGTTTTATCTATAATTTCTCTTCATATGTTAAGGATGGAAATTTTGCAAGTAGATTGTCGACGTGAGTCACGATGATGACTGAGTTGTCTAGCTTGCTAGCTAAGATTTTGAAAGTGTGATGTTGACATCATTTTATCTGTGGCCAATGACCTTGAGCCTTCTTCTTCTTCTAATGTACATTTATGGCAGCACCCAAGGGGGTTTGAACTGCCTAGCTCTACCTGTAGATTCTGCAGTGATGTAGCATCCCCATGAGTGACAGAACACTGAGCCAATCACTACGCAACTGGAGAACATTACCAACGCATATGCTCTGTATTTTCCACTGGCTGCCCCTCCACCATAGAAAGCACTAAGCTAGGCTGAAACACATGCATTTTGGAGATGCCTTGCTCAATAAAGCAAGAAAGAGAAAAGTATTGTATTCAGCTTTATTCACTCAATACATTTGTTTTTAAATTGTTTGCAAACAATCACTGGTGACCGCCCTGACTGACGGTCACCAGTGATCGGCTCGTAGGCTATGCTTCATGTTCTATCCTGCTGGTTTGTATGCAAAGGGCCTACCGTCGATGTATTGTACGGTTTGTATGGTTCTTCTAATGGCCAAAACATTCATGGCTGTAACCACTTTAAGGTTCAGCAATGACTATGGGGGAACACTAGCACACATGCAAGTATGACTGTTTGGTACCTGATAAAGGGTGTGTAATCTGTAAGGTTAACAAAACAGCTTTTACAGTCAAGTCCTTCCAACTACTTCCTTTTGGACACTACCTGCATCCCAAATGGCACTCTATTCCCTACATTGTGCACTACTTTTCACCAGGGGTCCTGGTCAAAAGTAGTGCACTGCGTAGGGAATAGGGTACTATTTGGGACGCAACCTATATGTAACTATGTACACTCTCCTATGCCTCCAGATCAGTGCTTCATCTCTATGGATCAACTGCAAGGTTAAACAGCAGCCCTCCTATCCGTGTGGGTGTTGATTGCACTTGGCATTGTAGATGTGATGCCCCTGTACTGGTTTATCAAATGAAGTAGTAAATCCTTCCTTTGACACAATTAGGATTAGGGATAAGCTTGTTTATCAGACCCAGCCAAGGCACTTTCTCCTCAGCTAACTGTAAAATTGCTTTCTCCTCACTTATTGTCTCCAGAAAATGAAATAGGGTATTAACATATTTTCTCAGACAATGACATCTGGAGAGAGTAGGAGGCTTTAAACTGAAGTAGTTTCTTCTTGTTTCCAATTTAACAGAAATGTTACTGATAAAACCATAGCAAAGTACTTCCTGTCAGAGACATTTCAGTCACAGAGACAATGTAGGAGAGGAAGTATGATTAGTAATAAATATTGATGGGTGTTGAATTAATCCCAATGTGAAGACTGTTTTTAATTTAAATGTTTTATTGTCTTACGAAGTATCTGCTCAGTATAATATCAGCTACAAACTTCCAAGACAGAAACATGGTGTTTTCTACCCCTTCTGGAGAGTTTTTCCTAGCCCCTGTGTTTCTGCCTCTGCATTATTGGTGGTGGGGATTTTATGCTGGGTATCTGCAGAACACTTTATACTGTATATCAAGGAATTTAGTATTGGTCAGGCTGCCTTGTACACTTTCACAGCTAAAAGCTGAATTGCAGTATACAGACAAAAAGAAGGGGGGAAAAGAACAGTTAACAGTTAGCTAGCTGAAAATAAAAGAACAGTTAACAATTAGCTAGCTGAAGATAAAAGAACAGTTAACAGTTAGCTAGCTGAAAATAAAAGAACAGTTAACAGTTAGCTAGCTGAAGATAAAATAACAGTTAACAGTTAGCTAGCTGAAAATAAAAGAACAGTTAACAGTTAGCTAGCTGAAGATAAAAGAACAGTTAACTGTTAGCTAGCGGAAGATAAAAGAACAGTTAACAGTTAGCTAGCTGAAGAAAACAGAAACGGAGAGCATCCAGGTCTCTAGCGTCAGAGAGTGCCTGCTCCCGGTGAAGGCATCTATTCTGCTGGCAGCCCGAGTTGGATTCTAGGGACAGGAGTGATGATGGTGAGGATGGTGACAACTGCTGACAACTGCTGATGTAAAAAGGGTTTCATAGTTGTTTTTTTATTTATTGATCACATCAGCCAAGAATTTTGAAAAAAGATACCAGTGTGTGATCAACGGACAGGGGGCTCCATATATGCACCATATATGACCTACCTCCCTCTCCAGAGGAATGTTCATGTGTCTTCAGCATATCTAATCCACTGTAGTGCAAATCTCACCACATAGCAAAGAAAGCAAACAACGGAAGTGGTAGGAAGAGTATCAATGTGAGTTCATTACTTAACGTGTATTATTGTGAGCTGTATAGAACGGTATGTGTTCTCTCTGTGTTCTGCCTTCTGTGTTCCATGTTCTCTTGTGTTCTTTCAAAGTGTAATGACTTCTTTATACTCTCTGATTTGAAAGTTGTGGTAAACGCAAGGGGAAGAAAGTGATTGGCTAGACCAAACTAGAGAGCTGATGCATATTGTTCTAAGCTAAATGTATGAAAACTAAATCAATACAATTCACCATACATGTGGCAATAAAATGATTTCACCACTCCATTTACTCAATCTTTAGAACTCATCTAGCCATATTTTAAGATTATAATGAGCAGGTGGTGTTGCCATTCAAGGTTGTAGGCTAGTCTAAGGCTGTCTCAAATGGCACCCTATAGGGCACATCTTTTGACAAGGGCCCTATGAAGAAATAGTGTCCTATATAAGGAATAGGGTGTCATTTGGGATGCATCCTAGGTAAGGATAGAAGAAATGTCAGAGCCATGCTGGTAATTTAGCTTGGGTATCGCTGCAGTCTCTGTCTGTCTGTCTGTCTGTCTGTCTGTCTGTCTGTCTGTCTGTCTGTCTGTCTGTCTGTCTGTCTGTCTGTCATAGTGCCAGAGAGAGTATGTTTTTCAGGAGGCGACAGGAAGCCTAACAGCTTCACAGATGAGGATCAGGAGAATAAAGTAACGCTGTCAAACCTCAGAGAGAGCGGGGAGAAAAATAGAGGAGTGAAAGGGGGAAGGAGAGAATGAGAGAGAGAGGGGAAGGGAGTGATAGAATGAAAAAAGAAAGAATAAGGAGAAGAGAAGGGATAAATGGTGATTAATAGAGAGACCTAGAAAGGACAGAGAGAGAGAGAGAGAGAGAGAGAGAGAGAGAGAGAGAGAGAGAGAGAAAACAGAAAGAGAAACGGAAGAGAGATGGAGAGAGAGAAAAACAGGTAGAAATGTGATTTGATTTACTATAGCAGAAAAAAACAGACAGAAGGACAATGAATCCCTTATAACCCTAACCCTGTTGTCACACCTCCCTCTGTGTTGCCTTTAATGGATGGAGGTGGATGTTTCCAACGTACAAGGTAGGCCAAGGCCTCAATGAGACATGTACAAAACACAACATACTGCTGAAATTAAACACAAATAAATAAAATCACACAATAACCAAACTGGTTCCTGTCTCTTTAAAAAAGCTTTAACCTGGCTGTTTGGTTTGATTGGCTCTGGACAGATTAGCCTTTATGTCACAAGCAGGAAGCAATAACAAAGTCTGATGGTTTTGACTTGTTACTCGCTTTGTCTGCAGGCTGGCGCTCTTGATTACACCACTTGTTGACTGACAGCCAGACAGGGAGGCAGAGGAGGCAGACGGGTCGGGGAGGGAAGTGTGTTAGTGGGGCTAGTCTGATTGGACTTGAACGGATGCCTGGGAACGAGGGATCAATATGGAACCTGGAGGTACGCCATGCCTGAATCCAAGTTCCCGTCTTAATTGGGACGAGTTATTGACGGTAAGCTTAATTAGTCATATTGGCAATCAATTGGCCACGCTGTGTCCCAAATGGCACCCTATTCCCTATAGAGTGCACTAGGCTACATTTGACTAGAGCACTATGGACCCTAGTCAAAAGTAGTGCACTATTTAGAGAAAAGGGGTACCATTTGGGACACAGTTGAGTGTTGAATAGATAGAGAACGAGAAGGATGTGTGTTAGATAGATAGAGAACTAGAAGGATGTGTGTTAGATAGATAGAGAACTAGAAGGATGTGTGTTAGATAGAGAACTAGAAGGATGTGTGTTAGATAGATAGAGAACTAGAAGGATGTGTGTTAGATAGATAGATAGATAGATAGATAGATAGATAGATAGATAGATAGATAACTAGAAGGGTGTGTGTTAGACAGATAGAGAACTAGAAGGATGTGTGTTAGATAGCCACCCCCACAGAGAAGCCAGCAGAACAGACCACCTCAGCACCCGACAAAAGTCTCGACACCACAGCAGAACAGTCCACACCAGACCCTGACCATAGAGTCGACATCACAGCAGAACAGACAAATAAAGAACCCCAAGCCCAGCGACTCTCACCCCCTCTGAGCACCTCCCCTGTCAGCCACCCTGATAGCCCTTCTGACAACCCCCCCACACCCACTGAGGACAAACACAAGACACAGATTGTACTACTTAAGGACTCAAATGGGAAATATATAGAAGAAAAAAAACTTTTTCCCAAACACAGTGTGTCTAAACTCTGGTGTCCAAACACCCAGCGCGCCCTCGACCTTCTGTCTGAGGACCAACTAGGCTCACCCAGCCACATAATAATACACACAGGCACAAACGACCTGAGCACAGCAGGAAAGGGTGGCCACAGCACTGAAAGGAGTGATTGAAAAGGCTTCTTCTACTTTCCCCAACGCACAAGTGGTTATCTCCACCCTGCTACCACGAAAAGACTTCCACCCTGCCACAATACAGCGGGTAAACGCAAGTATTTCCCGTGACTGTGCCTCAAAACCAAATGTTTTCCTGGCCCACCACTCCACCCTGAACTTGAACAGCCTCTATGACCAGGTTCACCTCTACAAGGCAGCAGTGCCCACCTTTGCCCGAATTCTAAAGGACATCGCTCTCAAACATATCCCCAACACTTCACACAGGAGCAACAGATCAATAGACACCCCACCCAGACCAGCGAGACACCCTCCCAGACCTGCAGGACCCCCCCTGGACCTACACATAGAGGACCCACGCCAAAAGGAATTACATCCAGACCACAGCACCCCCAGACACATCCACACCCCCACCCCAACCAATCAACACCCCCCCCATGTCAACCATGCCCACACCCCATTTAGGCCCCCTCAGATCAGACCTATGCCACTCCAGCCCACCCCATGCACCCCACCCCCGCAAACAGGGCCTCAACATGGAAGCCACACATACGCCCAGGTAGTGAGTGGGCAAACAGTCCCAACCCCCACTCTCACACTCGCCCAAGCCAATGGCATGTACCAGATGCTCAGCAGGCTCTGCTCACACTTACTGGCCTGAGGCCAAACCACGACCAACAACATTGGACACTCTATGGAACAAAAAGCCTTCACTATATCATCCTGGAATATCCAAGGCCTGAGGTCATCTGCCTTCGGCCTAAAGAGCAGGCACCCGGACTTCACCAAAGAAATCTGTATTTACAGACATTGTCATCCTGCAAGAAACCTGGTATAGAGGAGACGGACCCACTGGTTGCCCTCTATTTTACAGAGAACTGGTAGTCCCATCCACCAAACTACCAGGTGTGAAACAGGGAAGGGACTCAGGGGGTATGCTAATTTGGTATAGAGGAGACCTAACTCACTCCATTAAATTAATCAAAACAGGAACATTCTACATTTGGCTAGAAATTCAAAAGGAAATTATCCTAACAGAGAAAAATGTCCTCCTGTGTGCTACCTATATCCCCCCACTAGAATCCCCATATTTTAATGAAGACAGCTTCTCCATCCTGGAGGGGGAAATCAATCATTTCCAGGCCCAGGGACATGTACTAGTCTGTGGCGACCTAAATGCCAGAACCGGACAAGAACCTGACACCCTCAGCACACAGGGGGACAAACACCTGCCTGGAGGGGAAAGCATTGCCTCCCACATATGCCCCCCTAGGCACAACTATGACAACATAACGAACAAAAACGGGTCACAACTCCTGCAGCTCTGTCGCACGCTGGGTATGTACATAGTCAATGGTAAGCTTCGAGGGGACCCCTATGGTCCTATGGGACTCCTACCTATAGCTCATCTCTTAGCAGTAGACCACTTTATCACTGACCTCAACCCAGAGTCTCTCAGAGCGTTCACAGTCAGCCCACTGACACCCCTATCAGACCACAGCAAAATCACAGTCAACTTAAACAGAGCAATAGTCAATCATGAGGCATCAAAGCCAAAGGAACTGAGTAACATTAAGAAATGCTATAGATGGAAGGAATGCAGTTTGGAAACCTACCAAAAAACAATTAGGCAACAACAAATTCAATCCCTTTTAGACAATTTCCTGGGTAAAATGTTCCACTGTAATAGTGAAGGTGTAAGCTTGGCAGTAGAAAATCTTAACAGTATATTTGACCTCTCAGCTTCCCTATCAAATCTAAAAATCTCAAATAGAAAACTGAAGAAAATTTACAATAATGACAAATGGTTTGATGAAGAATGCAAAAATCTAAGAAAGAAATTGAGAAACCTGTCCAACCAAAAACATAGAGACCCGGAAAACCTGAGTCTACGCCTTCACTATGATGAATCACTAAAACAATACAGAAATACACTACGGAAAAAGAAGGAACAGCATGTCAGAAATCAGCTCAATGTAATTGAAGAATCCATAGACTCTAACCACTTCTGGGAAAATTGGAAAACACTAAACAAACAACAACACGAAGAATTATCTATCCAAAATGGAGATGTATGGGTAAACCACTTCTCCAATCTTTTTTGGCTCTATAACAAAGAATAAAGAGCAAAAACATGTACATGATCAAATACAGATCTTAGAATCAACTATTAAAGACTACCAGAACCCACTGGATTCTCCAATTACATTGAATGAGTTACAGGACAAAATAAAAACCCTCCAACCCAAAAAGGCCTGTGGTGTTGATGGTATCCTCAATGAAATGATCAAATATAGAGACAACAAATTCCAATTGGCTATACTAAAACTCTTTAACATCATCCTTAGCTCTGGCATCTTCCCCAATATTTGGAACCAAGGACTGATCACCCCAATCCACAAAGTGGAGACAAATTTGACCCCAAAAACTACCGTGGAATATGCGTCAACAATAACCTTGGGAAAATCCTCTGCATTATCATTAACAGCAGACTCGTACATTTCCTCAATGAAAACAATGTACTGAGCAAACGTCAAATTGGCTTTTTACCAAATTACCGTACAACAGACCATGTATTCCCCCTGCACACCCTAATTGACAACCAAACAAACCAAAACAAAGGCAAAGTCTTCTCATGCTTTGTTGATTTCAAAAAAGCCTTCGACTCAATTTGGCATGAGGGTCTGCTATACAAACTGATGGAAAGTGGTGTTGGGGGTAAAACATACGACATTATAAAATCCATGTACACAAACAACAAGTGTGCGGTTAAAATTGACACAAATTTCTTCAAATCGTGGGGTGAGACAGGGATGCAGCTTAAGCCCCACCCTCTTCAACATATATATCAACGAATTGGCGCGGGCACTAGAAAAGTCTGCAGCACCCGGCCTCACCCTACTAGAGTCCGAAGTCAAATGTCTGCTGTTTCCTGATGATCTGGTGCTTCTGTCACCAACCAAGGAGGGCCTACAGCAGCACCTTATGCACAGATTCTGTCAGACCTGGGCCCTGACAGTAAATCTCAGTAAGACCAAAATAATGGTGTTCCAAAAAAGGTCCAGTCATCAGGACCACAAATACAAATTCCATCTAGACACCGTTGCCCACACAAAAAACTATACATACCTTGGCCTAAACATCAGCGCCACAGGTAACTTCCACAAAGCTGTGAACGATCTGAGAGACAAGGCAAGAAGGGCATTCTATGCCATCAAAAGGAACATACATTTCAACATACCAATTAGGATTTGGCAAAAAATACTTGAATCAGTCATAGAGCCCATTGCCCTTTATGGTTGTGAGGTCTGGGGTCCGCTCACCAACCAAGACTTCACAAAATGGGACAAACACCAAATTGAGACTCTGCGCGCAGAATTCTGCAAAAATATCCTCTGTGTACAACGTAGAACACCAAATAATGCATGCAGAGCAGAATTAGGCCGATACCCACTAATTATCAAAATCCAGAAAAGAGACGTTAAATTCTATAACCACGTAAAAGGAAGCGATTCCCAAATCTTCCATAACAAAGCCATCACCTACAGAGAGATGAACCTGGAGAAGAGTCCCCTAAGCAAGCTGGTCCTGGGGCTCTGTTCACAAACAAAAACACACCCTACAGAGCCCCAGGACAGCAGCACAATTAGACCCAACCAAATCATGAGAAAACAAAAAGAGAATTACTTGACACATTGGAAAGAATTAACAAAAAAACAGAGCAAACTAGAATGCTATTTGGCCCTACACAGAGAGTACACAGCGGCAGAATACCTAACCACTGTGACTGACCCAAAATTAAGGAAAGCTTTGACTATGTACAGACTCAGTGAGCATAGCCTTGCTATTGAGAAAGGCCGCCGCAGGCAGACATGGCTCTCAAGAGAAGACAGGCTATGTGCTCACTGCCCACAAAATGAGGTGGAAACTGAGCTGCACTTCCTAACCTCCTGCCCAATGTATGACCATATTAGAGAGACATATTTCCCTCGGATTACACAGATCCACAAAGAATTCGAAAACAAATCCAAGTTTGATAAACTCCCATATCTACTGGGTGAAATTCCACAGTGTGCCATCACAGCAGCAAGATTTGTGACCTGTTGCCGCGAGAAAAGGGCAACCAGTGAAGAACACACACCATTGTAAATACAACCCATATTTATGCTTATTTATTTTATCTTGTGTCCTTTAACCATTTGTACATTGTTAAAACACTGTATATATATGATATGACATTTGTAATGTCTTTATTGTTTTGAAACTTCTGTATGTTTACTGTTAATTTGTATTGTTTATTTCACTTTATATATTCACTTTATATATTATCTACCTCACTTGCTTTGGCAATGTTAACACATGTTTCCCATGCCAATAAAGCCCTTGAATTGAATTGAATTGAACTAGAAGGATGTGTGTTAGACAGATAGAGAACTAGAAGGATGTGTGTTAGATAGATCGATAGAGAACTAGAAGGGTGTGTGTTAGATAAATAGATAGATAGATAGATAGATAGATAGATAGATAGATAGATAGATAGATAGATATATAGACAGAGAACTAGAAGGATGTGTGTTTCATGACTGTCCTGTTCAGGTCAGGTTACAGGAGACCACAACCCTACAGATTATCTCTCAACCCCAACAGAGGAGGAGAGATCTAGGGGTCTGAAGATGTGAGGGTTTTATGACCCCTCACGCCTCTGGTAAATCTCAGGCCACAGACAAATTCCTTTGTCCTGTCACTATGGAGAACCAGCCTCAGAACATTAAACATGAAATAAAGGGACTTTGGAACAATGGTTTCCGTCAGCCACAATGGTGGTCATGACGATAGATGGAATATGAAAATGTATGTCATGTTTTTTGTTATTAAAGGATAATTGTTGACGTTATTATTATATTATATTATTATGTTTTCCTAGTACATGTATGATGTTTATACATTATACATTGTGTGGAAAATGTCCAAATCAATGGGAATGTTTTGGTAAAGATGAAATGTGAAGTTACTTGTCTAAAATTGGATTTGAAAAAAACCTACACCTTGCTCTTAACTTGGTACGCCCAGAGAATTGCCCTAAAGGCGGTTACGCCCACATCTGACACGAGGGTATTAATTCTGTCAGTAAAGAATTTACAGATTAGACTATGTGACCCAAGCTGCAGCCAAGGTCTAAAAAGTCAACAAACTCAAAACGCAACGCAAGTTTGAAGACAAATAAATATTTTTCTACCCAAGCTACAGATGAGTAGCTGTGTCTAAGCGGGTGAATTCAAGTTGAACCACCTAGCCTCCATCTCCCATCGAATCATGGTATCTACACTGTTTCATTCCAACGCTGTGAGCTCTGAGCTACAGAGCTGTCTGTCCTCAGAAGACCCCTTCCAGAGCAAGGGCGAGGGAACAGACTCCTAAGCCAAAATGACACTGACATCGTGAGGACAACCAGAGTTGCGCCGGAGAAGTGCGTCATCAAGCAGCTGAACGGTCCACGCAGAGAATCCTCGGAGACCTTCCCCACGTAATTACATCATTATATTCTGACCCATAAGAGCGGCAGTTTGGTGCAAGGCTAGGGTTAGGATAGCATAGCTGACAAATTCACCCAAATGTATATATCTCTGGTGTACTTTCTTTTTTCTCTCTCTCTTTGAAATCCCCATTGTGGGTAACACGCGCCATAGTGTGTCGGCCCGTTATACTAAGTTCTAATCAATAGCCTATAATGTGTTTTGTCTACCTTTTATCATAATTTTAGCTTTTTAGTCAATAAATATTCAACTAAGATTGGTGTGGTACGAACTCATTGGTGAGACCCGGGTCCGTGCAGATTCACGAGCAATACGATGTTCAGAACGAGATTGTTGAGGTAACTGGTTAATTAGCGGCTGTTGTAAAATCGATATTCTAATATTCTTTGAGTTAATTTGGGAAATAGAAACTCAATAAAATCTAGTTTTCCCATGGTGCCCCAGGTCAATGAGTTAATAATTGCTTGATTCAGTTAATCAATAATTAATAATTTGATGAGCAACAGTCGTCATATTAACTAATACAACGTCACGACATGTGTTAGATAGATAGAGAACTAGAAGGGTGTGTGTTGGATAGATAGATAGACAGATAGAGAACTAGAAGGGTGTGTGTTAGATAGATAGATAGATAGATAGATAGATAGATAGATAGATAGATAGATAGATAGATAGATAGATAGATAGATAGATAATTGTTATTGTTTATTTCACTTTATATATTCACTTTATATATTATCTACCTCACTTGCTTTGGCAATGTTAACACATGTTTCCCATGCCAATAAAGCCCCTTGAATTGAATTGAATAGATAGATAGATAGATAGATAGATAGATAGATAGATAGATAGATAGATAGATAGATAGATAGATAGATAGATAGATAGATAGATAGATAGATAGATAGATAGATAGATAGATAGGTAGATAGATAGATAGATAGATAGATAGATAGATAGATAGATAGATAGATAGATAGATAGATAGATAGATATATAGATAGATAGTTAGATAGATAGATAGATAGATAGAGAACTAGAAGGGTGTGTGTTAGATAGATAGAGAACTAGAAGGGTGTGTGTTAGATAGATAGAGAACTAGGTTAGATAGATAGAAAACTTGAAGGGTGTGTCCAAAATGCATCTAATTTACTATATAGTGCACTGCTTTTGACCAGAGCAGATAGTTGCATACTATAGGAAATTGGAAATTGGGTGTCATTTGGGACTGAACCACATCGTTGGTATATTTTTATTGCTGTTTTTGAGGTGAGTGAAAAGCTTGACTTGAATAGGTAACTGTTTTGTATGGTGATAATCACTGTGTTTCATACATATTCAGTGGTGTTGTGTATGAATGAGAAAGTACATGCAGAATGATCACAAATCACCAATTACAAACAAAGGAAAGAGATACTGTTCTGCATTTAACTGACAGACAATGGGATAACGGAGGAGACTCAAACTAGAATTTTCAAAGGCTCCATCCATCTCTCTCGCTCTCTCTCCTCCCCCTCTCACTCCTTCCTCCTCTCTTTCACTCCCTCTCTCTCTTCCCCCTCACTCCCTCTCCCTCCTCCCCCTCTATCCCCCTCCCTCCCTTTCCCCCTCTCATATGCCGGCTGCATAATTGCCTTTCCGTTCGGCTGCCCGTGGGGCGAAGTGGGGCCCTCACAACGTCACCTTGGTAATAGTGATTGATGGAGTCGATACTCCTCCCCGGTTCCAGAACATCAGGCATCTCCGCACACAGACATGACACATTTTCTAGGAACAAATTATAATCTGCGGGCTCGTAATTAATCCCTTCTGGGGAAAGGGAAATATTGTGAATACCTGTGAACTTGTCTACAAGGAGACAGCAAGCGCTCCCCTGTACTACAGAGTGTAGTCATGGTGGAGAGTAAATTACTCTACCATTGGGTGGGCTTTCAGTCCCAGTATGGACAGTTGAGGGGAGAGATGGAAGAAGAAGATCAAAGGTACAGAGGTGGAGGTGGAGGTAGGTATAGAGATAGAGGTAGGTATAGAGGTGGAAGTAGGTATAGAGGTGGAGGTGGGTATAGAGGTGGAGGTGGGTATAGAGGTGGAAGTAGGTATAGAGGTGGAGGTAGGTATGGAGGTGGAGGTGGGTATAGAGATGGAGGTGGAGGTAGGTATAGAGATAGAGGTAGGTATAGAGATAGAGGTAGGTATAGAGGTGGAGGTAGGTATAGAGGTGGAGGTAGGTATGGAGGTGGAGGTAGGTATAGAGGTGGAAGTAGGTATAGAGGTGGAGGTGGGTATAGAGGTGGAGGTGGGTATAGAGGTGGAGGTAGGTATGGAGGTGGAGGTAGGTATGGAGGTGGAGGTGGGTATAGAGGTGGAGGTAGGTATAGAGGTGGAGGTGGAGGTAGGTATAGAGGTCGAGGTAGGTATAGAGGTGGAGGTAGGTATAGAGGTGGAGGTGGGTATAGAGGTGGAGGTAGGTATAGAGGTGGAGGTGGAGGTAGGTATAGAGGTGGAGGTAGGTATAGAGGTGGAGGTAGGTATGGAGGTGGAGGTGGGTATAGAGGTGGAGGTGGAGGTAGGTATAGAGGTGGAGGTAGGTATAGAGGTGGAGGTGGAGGTAGGTATAGAAGTGGAGGTAGGTATAGAGGTGGAGGTGGAGGTAGGTATAGAGGTGGAGGAAGGTATAGAGGTGGAGGTAGGTATGGAGATGGAGGTGGGTATAGAGGTGGAGGTGGAGGTAGGTATAGAGGTGGAGGTGGAGGAAGGTCTAGAGGTTGAGGTAGGTATAGAGGTGGAGGTAGGTATAGAGGTGGAGGTGGGTATAGAGGTGGAGGTGGGTATAGAGGTGGAGGTAGGTATAGAGGTGGAGGTAGGTATAGAGGTGGAGGTGGATATAGAGGTGGAGGTAGGTATAGAGGTGGAGGTGGAGGTAGGTATAGAGGTGGAGGTGGGTATAGAGGTGGAGGTAGGTAAAGAGGTGGAGGAAGGTAGAGAGGTGGAGGTAGGTAGAGAGGTGGAGGTAGGTATAGAGGTGGAGGTAGGTAAAGAAGTGTAGGTAGGTAGAGAGGTGCAGGTAGGTAGAGAGGTGCAGGTAGGTAGAGAGGTGGAGGTGGGTAAAGAGGTGGAGGAAGGTAGAGAGGTGGAGGTAGGTAGAGAGGTGGAGGTAGGTATAGAGGTGGAGGTAGGTAAAGAGGTGGAGGTAGGTATTGAGGTGGAGGTAGGTATTGAGGTGGAGGTAGGTATGGAAGTGGAGGTAGGTATAGAGGTCGAGGTAGGTAAAGAGGTGGAGGTATGTATAGAGGTGGAGGTAGGTATAGAGGTCGAGGTAGGTAAAGAGTTGGAGGTATGTATAGAGGTGGAGGTATGTATAGAGGTGGAGGTAGGTATAGAGGTGGGGGTGGAGGTAGGTATTGAGGTGGAGGTAGGTATTGAGGTGGAGGTAGGTATTGAGGTGGAGGTAGGTATGGAGGTGGAGGTAGGTATTGAGGTGGAGGTAGGTATGGAGGTGGAGGTGGAGGTAGGTATTGAGGTGGAGGTAGGTATTGAGGTGGAGGTAGGTATGGAGGTGGAGGTAGGTATAAAGGTAGAAGTAGGTATAGAGGTGGAGGTAGGTATAGAGGTGGAGGTGGAGATAGGTAAAGAGGTGGAGGTAGGTATAGAGGTGGAAGTAGGTAAAGAGGTGGAGGTAGGTATAGAGCTGGAGGTGGAGGTAGGTATTGAGGTGGAGGTAGGTATGGAGGTGGAGGTAGGTATAGAGGTCGAGGTAGGTAAAGAGGTGGTGGTAGGTGTGGAGGTGGAGGTAGGTATAGAGTTGGAGGTGGAGGTAGGTAAAGAGGTGGAGGTATGTATAGAGGTGTAGGTAGGTATAGAGGTGGAGGTGGAGGTAGGTAAAGAGGTGGAGGTAGGTATGGAGGTGGAGGTAGGTATAGAGGTCGAGGTAGGTAATGAGGTGGAGGTAGGTATAGAGGTGGAGGTAGGTAAAGAGGTGGAGGTAGGTGTGGAGGTGGAGGTGGGTATTTAGGTGGAGGTAGGTATGGAGGTGGAGGTGGAGGTAGGTATTGAGGTGGAGGTAGGTACGGAGGTGGAGGTAGGTATTGAGGTGGAGGTAGGTATAAAGGTAGAAGTAGGTATAGAGGTGGAGGTAGGTATAGAGGTGGAGGTAGGTATTGAGGTGGAGGTAGGTATGGAGGTGGAGGTAGGTATAGAGGTCGAGGTAGGTAAAGAGGTGGAGGTAGGTATAGAGGTCGAGGTAGGTAAAGAGGTGGAGGTAGGTGTGGAGGTGGAGGTAGGTATAGAGGTGGAGGTGGAGGTAGGTAAAGAGGTGGAGGTATGTATAGAGGTGGAGGTAGGTATAGAGGTCGAGGTAGGTAAAGAGGTGGAGGTAGGTGTGGAAGTGGAGGTAGGTATAGAGGTGGAGGTGGAGGTAGGTAAAGAGGTGGAGGTATGTATAGAGGTGGAGGTATGTATAGAGGTGGAGGTAGGTATAGAGGTGGGGGTGGAGGTAGGTATAGAGGTGGAGGTAGGTATAGAGGTGGAGGTGGAGATAGGTAAAGAGGTGGAGGTAGGTATAGAGGTGGAAGTAGGTAAAGAGGTGGAGGTAGGTATAGAGGTGGAGGTGGAGGTAGGTATTGAGGTGGAGGTAGGTATGGAGGTGGAGGTAGGTATAGAGGTCGAGGTAGGTAATGAGGTGGAGGTAGGTATAGAGGTCGAGGTAGGTAAAGAGGTGGAGGTAGGTGTGGAGGTGGAGGTAGGTATAGAGGTGGAGGTGGAGGTAGGTAAAGAGGTGGAGGTATGTATAGAGGTGGAGGTAGGTATAGAGGTTGAGGTAGGTAAAGAGGTGGAGGTAGGTGTGGAGGTGGAGGTAGGTATAGAGGTGGAGGTGGAGGTAGGTAAAGAGGTGGAGGTATGTATAGAGGTGGAGGTAGGTATAGAGGTGGGGGTGGAGGTAGGTATTGAGGTGGAGGTAGGTTTGGAGGTAGGTATTGAGGTGTAGGTAGGTATGGAGGTGGAGGTAGGTATTGAGGTGGAGGTAGGTATGGAGGTGGAGGTGGAGGTAGGTATTGAGGTGGAGGTAGGTATGGAGGTGGAGGTAGGTATAAAGGTAGAAGTAGGTATAGAGGTGGAGGTAGGTATAGAGGTGGAGGTGGAGATAGGTAAAGAGGTGGAGGTAGGTATAGAGGTGGAAGTAGGTAAAGAGGTGGAGGTAGGTATAGAGCTGGAGGTGGAGATAGGTATTGAGGTGGAGGTAGGTATGGAGGTGGAGGTAGGTATAGAGGTCGAGGTAGGTAAAGAGGTGGTGGTAGGTGTGGAGGTGGAGGTAGGTATAGAGTTGGAGGTGGAGGTAGGTAAAGAGGTGGAGGTATGTATAGAGGTGTAGGTAGGTATAGAGGTGGAGGTGGAGGTAGGTAAAGAGGTGGAGGTAGGTATGGAGGTGGAGGTAGGTATAGAGGTCGAGGTAGGTAATGAGGTGGAGGTAGGTATAGAGGTGGAGGTAGGTAAAGAGGTGGAGGTAGGTGTGGAGGTGGAGGTGGGTATTTAGGTGGAGGTAGGTATGGAGGTGGAGGTGGAGGTAGGTATTGAGGTGGAGGTAGGTACGGAGGTGGAGGTAGGTATTGAGGTGGAGGTAGGTATAAAGGTAGAAGTAGGTATAGAGGTGGAGGTAGGTATAGAGGTGGAGGTAGGTATTGAGGTGGAGGTAGGTATGGAGGTGGAGGTAGGTATAGAGGTCGAGGTAGGTAAAGAGGTGGAGGTAGGTATAGAGGTCGAGGTAGGTAAAGAGGTGGAGGTAGGTGTGGAGGTGGAGGTAGGTATAGAGGTGGAGGTGGAGGTAGGTAAAGAGGTGGAGGTATGTATAGAGGTGGAGGTAGGTATAGAGGTCGAGGTAGGTAAAGAGGTGGAGGTAGGTGTGGAAGTGGAGGTAGGTATAGAGGTGGAGGTGGAGGTAGGTAAAGAGGTGGAGGTATGTATAGAGGTGGAGGTATGTATAGAGGTGGAGGTAGGTATAGAGGTGGGGGTGGAGGTAGGTATAGAGGTGGAGGTAGGTATAGAGGTGGAGGTGGAGATAGGTAAAGAGGTGGAGGTAGGTATAGAGGTGGAAGTAGGTAAAGAGGTGGAGGTAGGTATAGAGGTGGAGGTGGAGGTAGGTATTGAGGTGGAGGTAGGTATGGAGGTGGAGGTAGGTATAGAGGTCGAGGTAGGTAATGAGGTGGAGGTAGGTATAGAGGTCGAGGTAGGTAAAGAGGTGGAGGTAGGTGTGGAGGTGGAGGTAGGTATAGAGGTGGAGGTGGAGGTAGGTAAAGAGGTGGAGGTATGTATAGAGGTGGAGGTAGGTATAGAGGTTGAGGTAGGTAAAGAGGTGGAGGTAGGTGTGGAGGTGGAGGTAGGTATAGAGGTGGAGGTGGAGGTAGGTAAAGAGGTGGAGGTATGTATAGAGGTGGAGGTAGGTATAGAGGTGGGGGTGGAGGTAGGTATTGAGGTGGAGGTAGGTTTGGAGGTAGGTATTGAGGTGTAGGTAGGTATGGAGGTGGAGGTAGGTATTGAGGTGGAGGTAGGTATGGAGGTGGAGGTGGAGGTAGGTATTGAGGTGGAGGTAGGTATGGAGGTGGAGGTAGGTATTGAGGTGGAGGTAGGTATGGAGGTGGAGGTAGGTATAAAGGTAGAAGTAGGTATAGAGGTGGAGGTAGGTATAGAGGTGGAGGTGGAGATAGTTAAAGAGGTGGAGGTAGGTATAGAGGTGGAGGTGGAGGTAGGTATTGAGGTGGAGGTAGGTATGGAGGTGGAGGTGGAGGTAGGCATTGAGGTGGAGGTAGGTATGGAGGTGGATTTGGAGGTAGGAATTGAGGTGGAGATAGGTATTGAGGTGGAGGTAGGTATTGAGGTGGAGGTAGGTATAAAGGTGGAAGTAGGTAAAGAGGTGGAGATAGGTATAGAGGTGGAGGTAGGTATGGTGGTGGAGGTAGGTATAGAGGAAGGTACAGAGAGAGGCCTGAGGTGGGTACAGAGGTGAAGGCAGGGGTAGAGTATTTAAGGTTTTAAAAGGTTTCTGAAGTTTGTTATTTCCACTTAGAAATTTGAGTCCCCTAAAAAAATGTCCAGTAATTGTAATCTACATAATTATTCACATTTCCTGTTGCTGCAGGATAATTTTCCTGCTGTAGCAAATTGGCTCAAATTTAGATCCTATATCTGTATAATGGTGGTTCATCTCCTTGCTCTGTATTTACCTCCTGCTCTGTCTAACAAGCCTTTAGAATGAATCATAAATTAGCTTCTGACAGGAATAACAGGACCAGGCCTAACTAGATCGGACACATCAACAGGGACGGCCACACACACACACTAATGAGGCTCAGACCCTCCATCTGTCAATCAATTGGATGGAGTGTGAGTCTGACCCTTGTAGGTGTAGGTCTCCTGTCCTGCTACACTCCTCACTGACCCTTGAAGGTATAGGTCTCCTGTCCTGCTACACTCATCTCTGGCTCCTGTATGTGTAGGTCTCAAGTCCTGCTACACTCCTCTCTGATCCTTGTTGGTCTCCTTTCCTGCTACACTCCTCTCTGACCCCTGCAGGTATAGGTCTCCTGTCCTGCTACACTCCCCTCTGACCCTTGTATGTGTAGGTCTCCTGTCCTGCTACACTCCTCTCTGACCCTTGTAGGTGTAGGTCTCCTGTCCTGCTACACTCCCCTCTGACCCCTGTAGGTGTAGGTCTCCTGTCCTGCTACACTCCTCTCTGACTCCTGTAGGTCTCCTGTCCTGCTACACTCCCCTCTGGCCCCTGTAGGTGTAGGTATACTGTCCTGCTACACTCCCCTCTGACCCCTGTTGTTGTAGGTATACTGTCCTGTTACACTCCCCTCTGTCCCCTGTAGGTCTAATGTCCTGCTACACTCCTCTCTGACCTTTGAAGGTGTAGGTCTCCTGTCCTGCTACACTCATCTCTGGCCCCTGTATGTGTAGGTCTCCAGTCCTGTTAAACTCCTCTCTGACCCTTGTAGGTCTCCTTTCCTGCTACACTCCTCTTGTAGGTATAGGTCTCCTGTCCTGCTACACTCCTTTCTGACCCTTGTAGGTGTAGGTCTCCTGTCCTGCTACACTCCTCTCTGACCCTTGTAGGTGTAGGTCTCCTGTCCTGCTACACTCCTCTCTGACCCCTGTAGGTCTCCTGTCCTGCTACACTCCTCTCTGACCCTTGTAGGTGTAGGTCTCCTGTCCTGCTACACTCCCCTCTGACCCCTGTAGGTGTAGGTATACTGTCCTGCTACACTCCCCTCTGACCCCTGTAGGTCTAATGTCCTGCTACACTCCCCTCTGACCCCCGTAGGTATCCTATCCTGCTACACTCCCCTCTGACGCCTATTGGTGTATATATACTGTCCTGCTACACTCCCCTCTGACCCCCGTAGGTATCCTATCCTGCTACACTACCCTCTGACGCCTATAGGTGTATATATACTGTCCTGCTACACTCCTCTCTGACCCCTGTAGGTGTAGGTCTCCATCCTGCTACACTCCTCTCTGACCCTTGTATGTCTACTGCCTGCTACACTCCACTCTGGCCCTTGTAAGTCTACTGTCCTGCTACACTCCTCTCTGACCCCTATAGGTGTAGGTATACTGTCCTGCTACACTCCTCTTTGACCCTTGTATGTCTACTGCCTGCTACACTCCACTCTGACCCTTGTAGGTCTACTGTCCTGCTACACTCCTCTCTGACCCCTGTAGGTGTAGGTCTCCATCCTGCTACACTCCTCTCTGACCCCTGTAGGTCTACTGCCTGCTACACTCCACTCTGACCCCTGTAGGTCTACTGCCTTGCAACACTTCCCTCTGACCCCTGTAGGTGTAGGTCTACTGTCCTGCTACACTCCCCATTGATCCCTGTAGGTGTAGGTCTCCTGTCCTGCTACACTCCTCTCAGACCCTTGTAGGTGTAGGTCTCCTGTCCTGCTACACTTCTCTCTGACCCTTGTAGGTGTAGGTCACCTGTCCTGCTACACTCCTCTCTGACCCCTGTAGGTCTCCTGTCCTGCTACACTCCCCTCTGACCCTTGTAGGTCTAGTGTCCTGCTACACTCCCCTCTGACCCCTGTAGGTCTCCTGTCCTGCTACACTCCCCTCTGACCCCTGTAGGTGTAGATATACTGTCCTGCTACACTCCCCTCTGACCCCGGTAGGTCTCCTGTCCTGCTACACTCCCATCTGACCCTTGTAGGTCTCCTGTGCTGCTATACTCCCCTCTGACCCCTGTAGGTGTAGGTATACTGTCCTGCTACACTCCTCTTTGACCCTTGTAGGTCTACTGCCTGCTACACTCCACTCTGACACTTGTAGGTCTTCTGTCCTGCTACACTCCTCTCTGACCTCTGTAGGTGTAGGTCTCCATCCTGCTACGCTCCTCTCTGACCCCTGTAGGTGTAGGTTTCCTGTCCTGCTACACTCCTCTTTGACCCCTGTAGGTCTACTGCCTGCTACACTCCACTCTGACCCCTGTAGGTCTACTGTCCTGCTACACTCCTCTTTGACCCCTGTAGGTGTAGGTCTCCATCCTGCTACACTCCTCTCTGAGCCCTGTAGGACTACTGCCTGCTACACTCCACTCTGACCCCTGTAGGTGTAGGTCTCCTGTCCTGCTACACTCCTCTCTGACCCCTGTAGGTCTGCTGTCCTGCTACACTCCCCTTTGACCCCTGTAGGTGTAGTTCCCCTGTCCTGCTACACTCCTCTCTTTCCCCTG
Source organism: Oncorhynchus clarkii lewisi (assembly GCF_045791955.1). Taxonomy (NCBI): domain Eukaryota; kingdom Metazoa; phylum Chordata; class Actinopteri; order Salmoniformes; family Salmonidae; genus Oncorhynchus; species Oncorhynchus clarkii. The sequence continues at coordinate 27,112,059 of NC_092160.1, read as the reverse complement.
TAGGTGTAGGTCTCCTGCCAACTACACTCCCCTCTGACCCCTGTAGGTGTAGGTCTCCTGTCCTGCTACACTCCTCTCTGAACCCTGTATGTGTAGGTCTCCTGCCAGCTACACTCCTCTCTGACCGCTGTAGACAGCAGCATCTATCCACAAGTCTCCAGGGGCGGCAGGGTAGCCTAGTGGTTAGAGTGTTGGACTAGTAACCGAAAGGTTGCAAGTTCAAACCCCCGAGCTGACAAGGTACAAATCTGTCGTTCTGCCCCTGAACAGGCAGTTAACCCACTGTTCCTAGGCCGTCATTGAAAATAAATAAAGGTTAAAACATTTTTTTTATAAATTGTCCCATGACGCCTTGCGCAAATTGTGGGTGTTATTTCCGGTTCTCAGTAAACAAAAGGTTTCTGTATTCATTCATGAAGAGCTTGCCAAACTAATAATGACGTGGGAACTCCAGAACAAAAAGGGTGACCTTTACCCTCCGTAACTAATGGTTGGGAAGATGACGTGGAGAAGTGGCCTCGTATCACGTACGGTAGGATGTTTACTTACTTTGTTGAATCTGTAGCTTGTGCAACTTAAAAAGTGCGGAGGCGTACCAATACCTATACAGTAACACAGTCAGTCCGGGGTTATTGAAGGATGATGGAGACGACCTTGTCTATCTAAAAGCAGACATAAAGCCGAACCAGAGCCTGCACGCATATCATCACAAGGCGTGGGTACTAGCATCAACGAAAGGTGTCGTACAGACAGCGGACACATCTCATCACAAGGCGTGGGTACTAGCATCAACGAAAGGTGTCGTACAGACAGCGGACACATCTCATCACAAGGCGTGGGTACTAGCATCAACGACAGGTGTCGTACAGACAGCGGACACATCTCATCACAAGGCGTGGGTACTAGCATCAACGACAGGTGTCGTACAGACAGCGGACACATCTCATCACAAGGCGTGGGTACTAGCATCAACGACAGGTGTCGTACAGACAGCGGACACATCTCATCACAAGGCGTGGGTACTAGCATCAACGACAGATGTCGTACAGACAGGGGACACATCTCATCACAAGGCGTGGGTACTAGCATCAACGACAGGTGTCGTACAGACAGCGGACACATCTCATCACAAGGCGTGGGTATTAGCATCAACGACAGGTGTCATACAGGCAGCGGGTTGCTCATGTATTGCAGTGCCAGGACGCTCTTGTAGTCATGCTGCAGCAATTCTGTGGAAGGTCAGTAATGTAACGACCAAAAATGACATGAAAGCGCAGGACAACGGGTACTCCAGGAGGGTTTGGGAAACACTGGGTTAGATAATAACAAAATATATTTTCTTCCATGTAGGTTGAGAGTGCGAGGAAGAATGTAGAGCTGAGGAAGGTGAAACACATCCATTTTAAACACCACAGACCCCACCACACATATCCAGGCCCATCAACGTCGTCGCAGGACGATTCCACAACCTTCCCCCGACTTTTTAGGAACTATGCCGTGTTCACAAGCCACATCAACTCCTCGGTAATGGCCCCACTATTTCGGCTAAATTACAGAGCCGATGTAGACAGCAGCAGCAAGGCAGGCCCAAGCCAACATTATTCAGCCCACACAAACACACTGTGTCACGCTGAACACAGCACAACACTAACCTGTGGAAAGAACACAATGTTTTATGAGGCCTACAGTACAGTACATCAAATGATCACCCGTACAAGCAACATCGTACATCGATGAAAGAAACCAAGATCCAAAGTGCTTCACAGCTACGGCATGATGCTAGGAAGCTGCGTCTAACAGCCGGCACTGTCACGAATCCCGTTTCCTGAGTCTGTTTTTTGCCTATGTTCTGTCCTGGAGAGTTTTTTCCGGCGTCCTGGAACGCACCCTGTCTGGTTGCCGGGCAATGTAGCCAGTTGGGGTTTCTGATTACCCGCACCTGTATCCCATCAGCTATCTGCACACCTGGTCCTGATCATCATCTCTCCTCTTCATAAGCCCGGACCTGACATCCATTCCCTGCCGGATCGTTAGCCATGAACAGTATGTTGTGCCAGAGTATCAGCCTCAAGTTGGGTAGAATTTGTTTTGTTGTTTGTTACGTATTGCTTGCCTTGAACTTACCTCTGTTTGTTCTGTCTTCAGTTACTCACCCGGATCATTTACCCCATTCCCGCCTGGTCGTCGGAGGATTCCGCTTCCCCATTGGATCCACCTATTTACTCCCATCAACTCACCACCGCTACCCGCTACGCCACCTGGATATATCTACCCATTCACATTCACTTGTAAATAAATACTCACCTTCCTCCTACTCTCCTTGTCCTGGTCTGCTTCTGGTTTCGATTTTGAAGAAACGTGACAGAACGATCCGGCCAAGAATGAACCCAGCGGACCTGGATTCCATTTGCCATGCCATTACCCAGCAGGGGAAGACATTAGGACAACACAAGACGGCGCTACAGGAGATAGCGGTTGCAATCCAGAACTTATCTGCTAGCTTGACACAGATCCAGGTTCAGCTCAGTTTGCTGGCGATTCATTCACCACCTGTTTCACCCATCTCACCTGCCGTGCCTGATGCGGTTTCCTTCCGTGAACCCAAGGTACCGACGCCTGATAAATATGAAGGGGATTTGGGAAGATGCCGTTAGTTTCTTATGCAGTGTGGGTTAGTGTTTGATCTGCAGCCCCATTCTTACGCCACTGACAAGGCTAGGATAGCCTTTGTTATTGAACTGCTGCGTGGAAGAGCTCTGGAATGGGCTTCAGCCGTTTGGGAACGACAGGGGACCTGCATGGCTTCATACCAGGAATTAACGGGAGAGATGAGAAGGCTTTTTGACCATCCAGTCCGAGGTAAGGACGCAGCTAAACGTTTGTTCACTCTTCGCCAAGGAGCTCGCAGTGTGGCAGACTTTATGATCGAGTTCAGGACATTGTCTGTGCAGAGTGGTTGGAATGAGGAGTCACTACAAGCGGCTTTTTACCAGGGGTTGTCGGAGCAACTCAAGGACGAGCTGATATCCTATCCAGAGCCTAGTGACCTAGACAGCTTGGTCACTTTATCTATTCGGGTAGATAATAGAGTCCGAGAGAGAAGGAGGGAGAAGCAGTGGGGCCCATCCAATCAATCAGCAACTCGGTTACCATTCGGTTCAGGAAGTGAACCAGAACGTATTGATCGTAATTCCCCACACGGGATTAGTGGAGGGGTCTTGCCACCAGAGCCTGAACCAATGCAAGTGGGGCGACACGGGCTAACTAAGGAGGAGCGCCAACGTAGACGTGAGACCAACAGCTGTCTCTACTGTTGTAGCTCAGGACATTACATCTCCGCTTGTCCACAGCGCTCGTTAAACTGCCTGGCTCGCTAGTTTTGGGAGGAATTTTAGCGAGCCAGATTCAACCTCTCAAGAATCCTGTCAGACCCCGTTTTCCTGCGACCCTTATGAATAAGGATCAGAGCTTAGAGATGAACGCTTTTATCGATTCAGGTGCCGATGGCAGCTTTATTGATGCCGACTTGGTGGAACAGCTGGGGCTTTCCAAGGAGCAATTGCCGGAAGCCATTGAAGCAACCACTCTGAACGGCAGTAGTCTGGCACGGATCACTATGAGGACTGAACCGGTTAAGATGTTGTTGTCAGGGAATCATTCAGAGTTTATCTCCTTCTTCATTCTGTCCTCGCCCCATGTTCCTCTGGTTCTTGGTTACCCCTGGCTGAAGGAACACAATCCCTCGTTTGATTGGGTGACGGGTAAGGTAACTAGTTGGAGCATTGATTGTCATGCTAACTGTCTTAGGACTGCCTGTTCTCCTGCCATTTCCAGTCAGGTCAGTGACTCTGCTCCTCCTGATTTATCCCTGGTTCCAGAAACATATCACGAGTTGGGTGAAGTATTCAGTAAACAGAAGGCTCAGTCCCTTCCTCCCCACCGACCTTATGACTGTGCGATTAATCTGTTTCCTGGAGCCGCCTTTCCCAAGGGACGGTTATACAGTATCTCTCGACCTGAACGTGAGGCCTTGGAGACCTACATCAAGAGGTCTCTAGCTGCAAGTCTCATTCGGCCCTCGTCATCACCTCTGGGAGCAGGATTTTTTTTTTGTGAGCAAGAAGGATGGCACTCTTCGACCGTGTATTGATTATCGGGGTTTGAATGATATTATGGTCAAGAACAAGTATCCCCTGCCCTTGATGAGCTCGGCTTTCGATTCTTTACAGGGTGCTACGGTTTTTACGAAGCTTGATTTACGTAATGCTTATCATTTGGTTCGGATCAAAGAGGGGGACGAGTGGTTGACTGGGTTCAATACTCCGATGGGACATTTCGAGTACCAGGTGATGCCGTTTGGACTGACCAACGCTCCTGCTGTGTTCCAAAGTATGGTGAATGACGTTCTGAGAGATATGATTGGTATTTTTGTGTTTATTTCCCTGGATGATATCACCATCTTCTCGAAGGAGCTTTCTAGCCACGTTCAACATGTCAAGCAGGTCCTGCAGCGGTTATTGGAGAACCGTCTGTTCGTGAAGGCTGAGAAGTGTGATTTTCACGCCCACACAACGTCCTTCCTCGGTTACATCATCTCCAGGGGAGAGATCAAGATGGACCAAGAGAAGGTTCGGGCGGTTCGGGATTGGGTCCAGCCCGGTACGAGATTGCAGCTCCAGAGATTCCTGGGGTTTGCAAATTTTTATCGGAGGTTTATCCGTGATTACAGCCGGGTGGCCGCCCCTTTAACTGTACTGACGTCTTGCACCAGAAAATTCTGTTGGTCTCCTCAGGCAGACCGAGCATTTCTAGATTTGAAGAGCCGATTCACCAACGCCCCGATTCTCTCTCAACCTGACACTTCCCGTCAGTTCGTTGTGGAGGTGGATGCGTCTGATGTGGGGGTGGGCGCCATCCTGTCCCAGCGTAGCTCCACTGACGGTAAACTCCATCCCTGCGCCTTCTACTCTTGTCGTCTTTCTCCAGCTGAAAGAAACTACGATGTGGGTAACCGGGAGCTTCTCGCTGTGAAGTTTGCCTTGGAGGAGTGGCGTCACTGGTTGGAGGGAGCGGAGCAACCGTTTGTGGTCTGGACTGACCACAAGAATTTGCCTTACGTGCAATCGGCTAAACGTCTCAACTCTCGTCAGGCCCGGTGGGCTTTGTTTTTTGGACGCTTCAATTTTTCCCTGACGTTCCGACCGTCGAAGAACGGGAAGGCGGACGCCCTGTCCCGGATGTTCTCCAAGACGGAGGAGAGTGAGGCCAAGACTGAGACGATTCTTCCCCAGAACGTTGTCGTGGGAGCCGTTACATGGAGGATTGAGGAGGAGGTGATGGCGGCTCTTCGGACACAGCCCGGGCCCGGTAACGGTCCACCCGGTCGGTTGTTCGTGCCTGAGTCGGTTCGTTCTGCTGTCCTTCAGTGGTCCCACGCCAGCAAGATAGCTTGTCACCCTGGTGTTGCTCGGACTATGGCGCTACTGCGCAGACGATTTTGGTGGCCTGCCATGGGAGAAGATACCCGGAGGTTTGTTGCCGCTTGTCCTGTTTGTGCGCAGAATAAGAGTACCAATCGGGCCAGCTCTGGGCTTCTTCACCCCTTACCTATTCCCCGGCGACCTTGGTCGCATCTGGCCCTGGATTTTGTCACGGGGTTGCCCTCTTCTGTTGGTAACACAGTTATTCTGACCATTGTGGATAGATTCAGCAAGTTTGCCCACTTTGTTCCCCTCTCCAAGCTGCCTTCTGCCACTGAGACGTCCGAGATCCTGGTTAGGGAGGTGTTCAGGGTCCACGGGTTGCCCTGTGACATTGTTTCTGACCGTGGTCCTCAGTTTACCTCTGCTGTCTGGAAATCCTTCTGTTTGGCCATTGGAGCTACAGTCAGTCTCACATCTGGATTTCACCCCCAATCTAATGTTCAGGCGGAGAGAGCCAACCAGAAGATGGAGTCCACGCTGCGTTGTCTTGTCTCCTCTGATCCCACCTCTTGGTCATCTCAATTACCCTGGGTTGAGTATGCGCATAATACCCTTCCTTCATCTGCCACTGGGATGTCCCCCTTCCAATGCCTGTACGGATGCCAACCTCCCTTGTTTCCTTCTCAGGAGAGGGATCTTTCGGTCCCTTCTGTCCAGGCCCACATTCGTCGTTGCCACCGGACCTGGCATCGGGCCAGGAAGGTCCTCCTTAGAGTTTCTGACCGGTATCAGATCCAGGCGAATCGTCGCCGTATTCCTGCTCCCGCTTATACCATCGGAGATAAGGTGTGGTTGGCTACACGGGATCTTCCTCTACGGACTGAGTCGAGGAAACTGTCACCAAAGTTGGTCCGTCCGTGGTGGAGAGAATCATTAACCCTGCTGTGATGTTGTTAGTCAGGTTGATTATGTTAGACATTGTGTCTATTTGCTAGAAATAAGCTCTCCTCTCAGATTTACAAGAGCTGCACACATTTGAAGTATGTTGTCATTTTTTAGGGACCAAACTAATAGGTACAGTTTGTGAGAGAATCTTGTACACCTTAAGACTCCTTATTGCTCGTTCCACATGGATACGGACATTAGCAATGCGTCGTGTGCGAGTGACCTGCTCATTTGTCAACTGGCTTGTCAACAGCTTGCCTGTAAGACCAAGCGTACATTCCGTTCATCTAGCAAGTCCACGGTCCCCCATCAACTCATCTCCAGCACGGAGATGGCTGTGAGTTCTGTGTTATGAACCTCTCGCTACATTTCCCACCATAAGCCTCTGAAATGAACGTAACCATTCCCGATGGAACAGTTGCAACTAGATATTTTACAGTATTACTGGCATAGGAGTGACTGTAAGATTCAGTTCTTGATTCCAGAATTTTAGCCTTCTGCAAAACACTTTCTGTGCAGTCAATAACACAAGTTGTTCTTGAAAAATGATCCTGAAAAACCTGTGGCATAGTAGTCTTTATTGTCTCACGAGACAGCCATGGAATGTGATCCTTGGTGTGCTCAGCAACGACATCTATCCAGAATTCAGCGTTTTACTGACCTGTCCGGGTGACCTTCTGAAGCTTCTTGCTAAATCAGCTATAACAAAGTTCTATGTTTCATTAGAGTGTCAACAGAATTTGGTCTACAACCGTCATTGTTGATGATGTGGGGGGAAAACCTTGTAAGCAAGACACAATAGTGTTGAATTCTATAAGTGGAATCCCTGTGTACAGCAGACAGTCTGCATCATCTTTCAATGTAACATCTGCAACAGACAGTGACCTCTCGGGGCTGGTGAGGTCGTCATCCCACATGTGATGATAGGTCCTACGGAGTAGGTGTGGTCCTCCATTGCTGGGTCTGACCACTGTGTTTGGGCATCATGGAAGGTCTTTGATATAGGACCTGGCTCCTCAGAAACCTCCATCACTCCAGGCTCATCTGCAGGTGATGATTAGTTGAATATGAATATAGATGATTAGTTGAATATGAATATAGATGATTAGTTGAATATGAATGTAGATGATTAGTTGAATATGAATATCGATGATTAGTTAATGAGATTATTTGGTAAGGATCTGGAAAAGCTAATACACTGTGCCTTACTTATAGTGTTTATCAGACTATTTTGTACTGCAAATGAGCACTCTAAACCCAGTGGGATACATAGACTAAGTTTCATATTTTCAAAATAAATATTCTGCATCAATTAGCTAGAACAGGGAATGAAATGAACCGCTGCCAAATACAGGGTAAATGTTGGCTGTGGCAGGTAAACATTTCAGGTCACCTGCCACCATGGCAGATAGGTTATTATTCTATTAATATTATTATAAATGAAGAATAATCATGGATTAAGGTTCCACAATATTTTCCATATTTCTAATGTCAGGTAGACTACCACTGCACTGACTCAGTGTTTACAATTATAAAGTGTTTAACATAGATTTCATAAGTGGCAGATTTATAAAAATGTGTCTGGTAGAAATTCCAGATTAATTGCAGACCCTGACTAGAAGCTATCGTAGTCAGATTCTAGTAACAAAAACTGAAGAAAAACATGCACAATCAAAACTAGTCAACATACCTGTTCTTGTGGCATGTCTGTCAACCCTCCTGCTGAGGCAGAGTCTCTTCTCTGGTGACCTATCATAACCCAGAAAGAGCGTTGGCTGTGGGTTATCCTGCATTGGCGTCTTACCAACAAAGTAAAACGAGCAAACACAACTTTTTGGGAGGCTTTTTTAAATTTAAATTTTTGAGCCAATTTCTTTTCGCTTCGTCATTATTTGGGAGGCGATGGAAACTGTACCATCTCTGACAGGAACATTCTGATTTAGTTTTAGGTTTATGGTCGAAGCACTCCAATTTAAGCCAATCATTAAGTTTTGTCTGGTTGTATGTACAACCATGAACAGCACATGTTGTCCCCAAGTTCTGTAGCATTTCCACATCAAGCGAGTGAATATCTTACTATTGCTTATCCCAGTTGGCTAGCTTCTAAAACCAAAAATACCACTGGTCTTCTCGATACTTCGCTACTTCTTCCGGAAGTGCCACCCATAATCGTTTCCCCAGTAACCTCCCCAGGAAACCTGTGGCTAGAAGGTGATTATGGTACAGACCAGACTGTGTGTGTTCTGACTGAGAATGTGTCCCAAATGGCCTATATAGTGCACTACTTTTGACTATGCACTATATAGGGAATAGGGTGCTATTTGGGATGCATATGCTCCAATATCATGTGTTGCTGTCGCGCTCCAGGAGGAGGATTACTGAAGCCAGTTTGACAGCTCTCTCCTCTGAGACAACCACGCAACACACGCTTACCCAGGGAAATATGTGTGTGTGTGTATCACGTCAGCCACAGCCGCACTGGACTTTTCCTGCTCCTTCAATGTATGATACTAATGATCTCACACACACACAGATACTCATTACAGGGAGAGATGGATGCAGAGAGAGGGAGAGATGGATGCAGAGAGAGGGAGCGAGGAGAGAGAGGGGAGGAGGAGGAGAGGAGAGGAGAGGAGAGGAGAGGAGAGGAGAGGAGAGGAGAGGAGAGGAGAGGAGAGAAGGAGCGGTCGATTCTCAGGAAGTGTGTAGGAGTTTACAAAAGCTTAACAATGAAACAATGCACACACAGACACACACAGACACACACAGAGAGTGCTCTAGGCTGTGTTCTAGAGTGTTCTGGATAGTCTTCTACAGAGCTGTGTATTTAGACAGTTGAGCCAACCTTTGGTTCTAGTTCTAGACATTCCGTTACATAGCATTATTTAAATATTCCCCATGTCATGTTAATGGGGCACTAACATGGCTGCCATAGAATGTTAGTGCCATGTAAATGCATCATAATGCATAAACCTCAATGTCCCAACGCTCTACATGGTTCTGGTGTTCTCCATCTTCAGAAACCTCAATGTCCCAACACTCTACATGGTTCTGGTGTTCTCCATCTTCAGAAACCTCAATGTCCCAACACTCTACATGGTTCTGGTGTTCTCCATCTTCAGAAACCTCAATGTCCCAACACTCTACATGGTTCTGGTGTTCTCCATCTTCAGAAACCTCAATGTCCCAACACTCTACATGGTTCTGGTGTTCTCCATCTTCAGAAACCTCAATGTCCCAACTCTCTACATGGTTCTGGTGTTCTCCATCTTCAGAAACCTCAATGTCCCACCACTCTACATGGTTCTGGTGTTCTCCATCTTCAGAAACCTCAATGTCCCAACACTCTACATGGTTCTGGTGTTCTCCATCTTCAGAAACCTTAATGTCCCAACACTCTACATGGTTCTGGTGTTCTCCATCTTCAGAAACCTCAATGTCCCACCACTCTACATGGTTCTGGTGTTCTCCATTGCACTGACCACTCCAAAGTTACCAGATTGTCACTCCCAGCCTCAAAAGGTCACACCACCATAGGGTCTGGAGAGAAATCGTCTGTAACATCCAATACAGCACGGCTTGGAACGCTGCTCGTCCAATCAGCATCCAGGAGCCAAACAGCCAGTTTCATAAAGACTGGTAGGTTTCATGTCACCAAACCTATTCTCTGGGAGCTCCAAATGAGCCTTTATGACAGAGAGGTGGAAAGCGACTCTCCTGATTGAGACAGACCTGCTTCGCTTTCACGACACACACTTACGCTTTTGCGCGAGCATTTGTGTGGTTAATGGAAGCCTAGTGCTGTGGTAGCTGTATTTGAGGCTTTGAAAGATTAGGAAGGAGGCGAGGAAACCCAAGCAGGTTCTCTGTCTTCCTTTCTCCATCTCCCTCTCTGCTTTCTCTGTCTCTCTGACACTCTTTCTCTCTCTCTCTCTGCTATTCTCCAGATTCAGGAGAAGTGAAAGAGTAAGAGAGTAAAAATGGGGAGCAAGAGTGAGACAGAGATGGAGCAGTAAAGAAAGGGAGAGGCAGGAGAGAGAGGCAGGAGCGAGGCAGGAGAGAGGCAGGAGAGAGAGGCATGTGAGAGAGGCAGGAGAGAGAGGCAGGAAAGAGAGGCAGGAGAGAGGCAGGAGAGAGAGGCAGGAAAGAGGCAGGAGAGAGGCAGGAGAGAGAGGCAGGAGAGAGAGGCAGGAGAGAGGCAGGAGAGAGAGGCAGGAAAGAGGCAGGAGAGAGAGGCAGGAGATAGGCAGGAGAGAGAGGCAGAAGAGAGGCAGGAGAAAGAGGCAGGAGAGAGGCAGGAGAGGGAGGCAGGAGAGAGGCAGGAGAGAGAGGCAGGAGAGAGAGAGAGAGAGGCAGGAGAGAGAGAGGCAGGAGAGAGAGAGGCAGGAGAGAGAGAGAGAGAGAGAGAGGCAGGAGAGAGAGGCAGGAGAGAGGCAGGAGAGAGACAGGAGAGAGAGAGAGAGAGAGAGAGAGAGAGAGAGAGAGAGAGAGAGAGAGAGAATGCTAGAATCTGAAGTCAAATGTCTACTGTTTGCTGATGATCTGGTGCTTCTGTCACCAACCAAGGAGGGCCTACAGCAGCACCTAGATCTTTTGCACAGATTCTGTCAGACCTGGGCCCTGACAGTAAATCTCAGTAAGACCAAAATAATGATGTTCCAAAAAAGGTCCAGTCGCCAGGACCACAAATACTAATTCCATCTAGACACTGTTGCCCTAGAGCACACAAAAAACTATACATACCTTGGCCTAAACATCAGCACCACAGGTAACTTCCACAAAGCTGTGAACGATCTGAGAGACAAGGTAAGAAGGGCATTCTATGCCATCAAAAGGAACATACATTTCAACATACCAATTAGGATCTGTAAAACACCAAATAATGCATGCAGAGCAGAATTAGGCCGATATCCACTAATTATCAAAATCCAGAAAAGAGCTGTTAAATTCTACAACCACCTAAAAGGAAGCGATTCCCAAACCTTCCATAACAAAGCCATCACCTACAGAGAGATGAACCTGGAGAAGAGTCCCCTAAGCAAGCTGGTCCTGGGGCTCTGTTCACAAACACAAACACACCCCACAGAGCCCCAGGACAGCAGACAATTAGACCCAACCAAATCATGAGAAAACAAAAAGATAATTACTTGACACATTGGAAAGAATTAACAAAAAAACAGAGCAAACTAGAATGCTATTTGGCCCTAAACAGGGAGTACACAGTGGCAGAATACCTGTCCACTGTGAATGACCCAAACTTAAGGAAAGCCTTGACTATGAACAGACTTAGTGAGCATAGCCTTGCTATTGAGAAAGGCCGCCGTAGACAGACATGGCTCTCAAGAGAAGACAGGCTATGTGCTCACTGCCCACAAAATGAGGTGGAAACTGAGCTGCACTTCCTAACCTCCTGTCCAACGTATGACCATATTAGAGATACATATTTCCCTCAGATTACATAGATCCACCAAGAATTAAAAAACAAATCAAATTTTGATAAACTCCCATATCTACTGGGGGAAATTCCACAGTGTGCCATCACAGCAGCAAGATGTGTGACCTGTTACCACAAGGAAAGGGCAACCAGTGAAGAACAAACACCATTGTAAATACAACACATATTTATGCTTATTTATTTTACCTTGTGTTCTTTAACCATTTGTACATTGTTACAACACTGTATGTATATATATATATATATATATATATATATATATAATATGACATTTGTAATGTCTTTATTGTTTTGAAATTTCTGTATGTGTAATGTTTACTGTTAATTTGTATTGTTTATTTCACTTTTGTATATTATCTACCTCACTTGCTTTGGCAATGTTAACACGTGTTTCCCATGCCAATAAAGCCCCTTGAATTGAATTGAATTGAGAGAGAGAGAGAGAGAGGGAGAGAGAGAGAGAGAGAGAGAGAGAGAGAGAGAGAGAGAGAGAGAGAGAGAGATAGAGAGAGAGAGAGAGGCAGGAGAGAGAGAGAGAGAGAGACAGGAGAGAGAGAGAGACAGGAGAGAGGGTATCTCTGAGAGAGAAAATGGGGAAGGGAGAGGGAAGAGAGGGTGTCTGTGAAAGAGAGAGAGAGGGGGAGAGAAAGGGAGAGGGAGAAAGAGAGGATAGAGAGAGCAGCTCTGTCCTCCATCTGAATCCTAGCTGTCAGAATACTCAGGCAGAGCCCGCTGTGTACAGGGACCACACACTCAACACACAGGCTCAGAGATACATTGCATCTGGCCCGCTATACCAAGAGTGTGTGTCCCAAAAGGCACCCTATTCCCTATATAGTACACTACTTCTTGTGGCCCCTGGTCAAAGGTAGTGCACTATATCGGAAACAGGGTGCCGTTAGGACACAGACTCAGAGTTTTCATTGACCCTCTCTCTATATGAAAGACTGCATTTGGCCTTTCAAACTGAGAAGGAGCCAGACATTGGCCTTTCACGCATTCTTTTTCTCTAGCTTGCAGCATTAAATGAGCTGGCAGGGATGGACATTGTTCCCTGGCCAATTAGTGGGTCACCCAGCAGCTCTGTGGGTTTTGTTTGCAAGGTTTGTGTGTGTGTGTGTGTGTGTGTGTGTGTGTGTGTGTGTGTGTGTGTGTGTGTGTGTGTGTGTGTGTGTGTGTGTGTGTGTGTGTGTGTGTGTGTGTGTGTGTGTGTGTGTGTGTGTGTGGTGTTCGTCTTGCTATACTTCAAATCAAATGTTATTTGTCACGTGCCAAATACAACAGGTGTAGACCTTACAGTGAAATGCTTACTTACAAGCCCTTAACCAACAATGCAGTGTTAATAAAATACCTTAAAAAAATAATTAAAGCGCAGCAGTACATAACAATAGCGGGGCTGTATACAGGGGGTACCGGTACAGAGTCAATGTGGAGGCTATATACAGGGAGTACCGGTACAGAGTCAATGTGGAGGCTATATACAGGGAGTACAGGTACAGAGTCAATGTGGAGGCTATATACAGGGGGTACCGGTACAGAGTCAATGTGGAGGCTATATACAGGGGGTACCGGTACAGAGTCAATGTGGAGGCTATATACAGGGGGTACCGGTACAGAGTCAACGTGGAGGCTATATACAGGGGGTACCGGTACAGAGTCAATGTGGAGGCTATATACAGGGGGTCCCGGTACAGAGTCAATGTGGAGGCTATATACAGGGGGTCCCGGTACAGAGTCAATGTGGAGGCTATATACAGGGGGTACCGGTACAGAGTCAATGTGGAGGCTATATACAGGGGGTACCGGTACAGAGTCAACGTGGAGGCTATATACAGGGGGTACCGGTACAGAGTCAATGTGGAGGCTATATACAGGGGGTACCGGTACAGAGTCAATGTGGAGACTATATACAGGGGGTACCGGTACAGAGTCAACGTGGAGGCTATATACAGGGGGTCCCGGTACAGAGTCAATGTGGAGGCTATATACAGGGGGTCCCGGTACAGAGTCAATGTGGAGGCTATATACAGGGGGTACCGGTACAGAGTCAATGTGGAGGCTATATACAGGGGGTCCCGGTACAGAGTCAATGTGGAGGCTATATACAGGGGGTACAGGTACAGAGTCAATGTGGAGACTATATACAGGGGGTACCGGTACAGAGTCAATGTGGAGACTATATACAGGGGGTACCGGTACAGAGTCAATGTGGAGGCTATATACAGGGGGTACTGGTACAGAGTCAATGTGGAGACTATATACAGGGGGTACCGGTACAGAGTCAATGTGGAGGCTATATACAGGGGGTACTGGTACAGAGTCAATGTGGAGACTATATACAGGGGGTACCGGTACAGAGTCAATGTGGAGACTATATACAGGGAGTACGGGGACAGAGTCAACGTGGAGGCTATATACAGGGGGTACCGGTACAGAGTCAACGTGGAGACTATATACAGGGGGTACCGGTACAGAGTCAATGTGGAGGCTATATACAGGGGGTACTGGTACAGAGTCAATGTGGAGACTATATACAGGGGGTACCGGTACAGAGTCAATGTGGAGGCTATATACAGGGGGTACCGGTACAGAGTCAATGTGGAGGCTATATACAGGGGGTACCGGTACAGAGTCAACGTGGAGACTATATACAGGGGGTACTGGTACAGAGTCAATGTGGAGGCTATATACAGGGGGTACCGGTACAGAGTCAACGTGGAGACTATATACAGGGGGTACCGGTACAGAGTCAACGTGGAGACTATATACAGGGGGTACTGGTACAGAGTCAATGTGGAGGCTATATACAGGGGGTACCGGTACAGAGTCAACGTGGAGACTATATACAGGGGGTACTGGTACAGAGTCAACGTGGAGGCTATATACAGGGGGTCCCGGTACAGAGTCAATGTGGAGGCTATATACAGGGGGTCCCGGTACAGAGTCAATGTGGAGGCTATATACAGGGGGTACAGGTACAGAGTCAACGTGGAGGCTATATACAGGGGGTACCGGTACAGAGTCAATGTGGAGACTATATACAGGGGGTCCCGGTACAGAGTCAATGTGGAGACTATATACAGGGGGTACCGGTACAGAGTCAATGTGGAGGCTATATACAGGGGGTACCGGTACAGAGTCAATGTGGAGGCTATATACAGGGGGTCCCGGTACAGAGTCAATGTGGAGACTATATACAGGGGGTACCGGTACAGAGTCAATGTGGAGACTATATACAGGGGGTCCCGGTACAGAGTCAATGTGGAGACTATATACAGGGGGTACCGGTACAGAGTCAATGTGGAGACTATATACAGGGGGTCCCGGTACAGAGTCAATGTGGAGGCTATATACAGGGGGTACCGGTACAGAGTCAATGTGGAGGCTATATACAGGGGGTACCGGTACAGAGTCAATGTGGAGACTATATACAGGGGGTACCGGTACAGAGTCAATGTGGAGACTATATACAGGGGGTCCCGGTACAGAGTCAATGTGGAGGCTATATACAGGGGGTACCGGTACAGAGTCAATGTGGAGACTATATACAGGGGGTCCCGGTACAGAGTCAATGTGGAGGCTATATACAGGGGGTACCGGTACAGAGTCAATGTGGAGGCTATATACAGGGGGTACCGGTACAGAGTCAATGTGGAGGCTATATACAGGGAGTACCGGTACAGAGTCAATGTGGAGGCTATATACAGGGGGTCCCGGTACAGAGTCAATGTGGAGGCTATATACAGGGGGTACCGGTACAGAGTCAATGTGGAGGCTATATACAGGGGGTCCCGGTACAGAGTCAATGTGGAGACTATATACAGGGGGTACCGGTACAGAGTCAATGTGGAGACTATATACAGGGGGTCCCGGTACAGAGTCAATGTGGAGACTATATACAGGGGGTACCGGTACAGAGTCAATGTGGAGACTATATACAGGGGGTACCGGTACAGAGTCAATGTGGAGGCTATATACAGGGGGTACCGGTACAGAGTCAATGTGGAGGCTATATACAGGGGGTACCGGTACAGAGTCAATGTGGAGGCTATATACAGGGGGTCCCGGTACAGAGTCAATGTGGAGGCTATATACAGGGGGTCCCGGTACAGAGTCAATGTGGAGGCTATATACAGGGGGTACCGGTACAGAGTCAATGTGGAGACTATATACAGGGGGTACCGGTACAGAGTCAATGTGGAGACTATATACAGGGGGTACCGGTACAGAGTCAATGTGGAGGCTATATACAGGGGGTACCGGTACAGAGTCAATGTGGAGACTATATACAGGGGGTACCGGTACAGAGTCAATGTGGAGGCTATATACAGGGGGTACCGGTACAGAGTCAACGTGGAGGCTATATACAGGGGGTACCGGTACAGAGTCAATGTGGAGGCTATATACAGGGGGTACCGGTACAGAGTCAACGTGGAGGCTATATACAGGGGGTACCGGTACAGAGTCAATGTGGAGGCTATATACAGGGGGTCCCGGTACAGAGTCAATGTGGAGGCTATATACAGGGGGTACCGGTACAGAGTCAATGTGGAGGCTATATACAGGGGGTCCCGGTACAGAGTCAATGTGGAGGCTATATACAGGGGGTACCGGTACAGAGTCAATGTGGAGGCTATATACAGGGGGTACCGGTACAGAGTCAATGTGGAGGCTGTATACAGGGGGTACCGGTACAGAGTCAATGTGCGGGGGCACCGGTGTCGAGGTAATTGAGGTAATTATGTACATGTACTGTAGGTAGAGTTATTAAAATGGCTATGCATAGATAATAACAGAGTAGTGTGGGGGGGGGGGGGGGGTGGAATACAATTAGTCTGGGTAGCCATTTGATTAGCTGTTCAGGAGTCTTATGGCTTGGGGCTAGAAGCTTGGACCTCTTGGACCTCTATGACCAGGGTGGCTGGAGTCTTTGACAATTTTTAGGGCCTTCCTCTGACACTGCCTGGTATAGAGGTCCTGGATGACAGGAAGCTTGGCCCCGGTGATGTACTGGGTCGTACGCATTACCCTCTGTAGTTGAGTGAGTTGAGTTTAGAGGCTGAGCAGTTGCCATACCAGTCAGTGATACAACCCGTCAGGATTTTCTCGATGGTGCAGCTGTAAAACCTTTTGAGGATCTGAGGACCCATGCCAAATCTTTTTAGTCTGCTGAGGGGGAATAGGTTTTGTTGTGCCCTCATCACGACTTTGTGCTTTGACCATGTTAGTTTGTTGGTGATGAGGATGCCAAGGAACTTGAAGCTCTCAACCTGCTCCACTACAGCCCCATCGATGATAATGGGGGCGTGCTCGATCCTCCTTTTCTTGTAGTCCACAATCATCTCCTTTGTCTTGATCACGTTGAGGGAGAGGTTGTTGTCCTGGCACCACACGGTCAGGTCTCTGACCTCCTCCCTATAGGCTGTCTCATCATTGTCGGTGATCAGGCCTACCACTGTTATTTCATCAGCAAATGTAATGATGGTGTTGGAGTCGTTCCTGGCCATGTAGTCATGAATGAACAGGGAGTACAGGAGGGGACTGAGCACGCACCCCTGAGGGCCCTCCATGTTGAGGATTAGCGTGGCAGATGTGTTGTTACCTACCCTTACCACCTGGGGGCAGCCCGTCAGGAAGTCCAGGATCCAGTTGCAGAGGGAGGTGTTTAGTCCCACGGTCCTTAGCTTAGTGATGCTTAGTGTTGAACGCTGAGCTGTAGTCAATGAATAGCATTCTCACATAGGTCTTCCTTTTGTCCAGGTGGGAAAGGGCAGCATTGAGTGCAAGAGATTGCATCATCTGTGGATCTTTTGGTGAGGTATGCAAACTGGAGTGGGTTTAGGGTTTCTGGGATAATGGTGTTGATGTGAGCCATGACCAGCCTTTCAAAGCATTTCATGGCTACAGTTGTGAGTTCTACAGGTCTGTAGTCATTTAGGCAGATTACAATAGTGTTCTTGGGCACAGGGGCTATGGTAGTCTGCTTGAAACATGTTGGTATTACAGACTCAGACAGGGAGAGGTTGAAAATGTCAGTGAAGACACTTGCCAGCTGGTCAGCGCATGCTCGGAGTACACGTCCTGGTAATCTGTCTGGCACAGCGGCCTTGTGAATGCTGATCTTATTCCTGTATTGACGCTTGCCTGTTTCACGGTTCTTAGGAGGGCATAGCAGGATTTCTTATAAGCTTCTGGGTTAGAGTCCCGCTCCTTGAAAGCGACAGCACTAGCCTTTAGCTCAGTGCGGATGTTGCCTGTAATCCATGGCTTCAGGTCGGGGTATGTACATGCAGTCACTGTGGGGCACTTATTGATAAAGCCAGTTGCTTCCTGCTTTATTTTTGCTCGTAAGCAGGAATCAGGAGGATAGAGTTATGGTCAGATTTGCCAAATGGAGGGCTAGGGAGAGCTTTGTTCGCGTCTCTGTGTGTGGAGTAAAGGTGATCTAGAATTGTTTTCCCTCTGGTTGCAAGTTTAACATGGGGATAGAAATGAGGTAAAACTGATTTAAGTTTCCCTGCATTAAAGACCCCGGCCAATAGGAGCACCACCTCTTGGATGAGGTGGTGCTCCTCCTGTCGAGTAGTGACCTGTGACATAGGCCTAGTTTCCTGAAACCGGTCACATATAAGCTTGTTTTACTCCAATGTGTGTAAACAAACACTACATAGCCTCAAAACATAGTTAAGCATGGATCAATGTATGTATGAATGTAGCCTCAAAATTAGGTGTTATGGCAGAGAGATTTCAAACTCTTCATTATTGGTCTATTAATCAAATCAAATTTTATTTGTCACATACACATGGTTAGCAGATGTTCATTTGAGTGTAGCGAAATGCTTGTGCTTCTAGTTCCGACAATGCAGTAATATCCAACGAGTAATCTAACCTAACAATTTCACAACAATTACCTTATACACACAAGTGTAAAGGAATGAATAAGAATATGTTCATAAAGATATATATGAATGAGTAATGGTATAGACCGGCATAGGCAAGATACAGTGGATGGTATAGAGTACAGTATATACATATGAGATGAGTAATATAGGGTATGTAAACATATAAAAGTGGCATTGTTTAAAGTGGCTAGTGATGAATTACATCAAGATGGCAAGATGCAGTAGATGGTATAGAGTACAGTATATAGATATGAGATGAGTAATGTAGGGTATGTAAACATTATATGAAGTGGCATTGTTTAAAGTGGCTAGTGATACATTTATTACATAAATTTGAGATTCCTCTGTTTTGGTCTCGTACCACGTTGTAGCAAAAACTCTGCTTTACTGTGTGTGAGCAACTTCCAACTGGGCACTAACGTCAACTCAACGTCTATTCTACGTTGAACAATGCAATTTCATTGAAATTATGTGGACACAGTGTGTGCCCAGTGGGTTCTTGGACCGCACTCATTGCAATACCTAGGGTGCTGCTCTTTACAACGTCATCTGGCTGAGTAAAGGAGGGAGAGAGAAAGACTGTTGAGGTGGAAGTAGAGGGAGAGATGGCTTGCTCACAAAAATATTGCTCTCATTTCCTCTCTCACTCCCTCGCTCATCCTCTCCTCTCTGATATCTCCTCCACCTTTTCTCACTAATCCATTCATTGTCACTCATTAATTGAAACTACAGGGCTGGTTGTAGAGTGGAGGCAGAAGTGCATTTCATGGCTTATAAAAGTGTTGAATACAAGTGTTGACAGTGCTGAATAAAAACATGTACTGTACTGTGTCAACGAATACAGCAAAGTCTCTCTCTAGTAGGGTTGCACATTTTGGGGAATATTCAGAGTTGGAAACTTTCCATGGGAATTAACAGGAGTATATGTGAATTAACGGGAATATATGGGAGTTAATATTAATAGCATTTAAATGTGGATGTTTTTTGCATTGGCTATGTTTACCATATCATATTGAGACAGAAACATAAACGTTTTACCTTATCATAATTAGACATAATTGCAAATGATTAAATCCTTCAAATAGGAATTTTTAAAAACTATTTAGTTACAAATTTAACTTTAATTAAATGAGTTGAATCTTCACATGGGATGATTTCACTGAACAACAAAAGAAAGGGATTATTGAATCCATCACATCTCCCAAAAACATTTTCAACATATAAAATTATAGTCTAGAAACTGAAGCGTTGGTTGTCTTCCTCTCAGGCTCCCTGGATCTCCTCAATGTCCACCTTGTGAACATCAGACTCTGAGACCTCATCTTCACTGTCACTTTTCAACCTTGTTGAGGATGGCTCATTGTCAGGCTCAAAAAGCCTCAAGTCGTCCCAGATGGCCACCAATTATTCAACCCTTGTATTGGTCAGCCTGTTGTGCCTAATTGGTGTGTGTGTTCCCAAACAAGGACCAGTTGCGCTCTGAGGTGGCTGATGTTGGTGGGATTTGGAGGATGATGGAGGAAACAGGGTAAAGAGCCTCAGCTCCACAAAGTGCCTTCCACCAGGAAGATTCCATCTCTATCTCAAAGCCCTTGCTTGGAAGTGTACTTCACCAGACTGCCAAGAATCTTGCCCTTATCCAGGCCAAGGTGGCGAGACACGATAGTGATGACACCATAGGCCTTGTTGATATCTGCACAAGACAGGATGCTCTTGCCAGCATACTTGGGGTCCCACATGTACCCTGCAGTGTGTATGGGCTTCAGGCAGAAGTCTTCACAGTCTCTGTTGTATTTCAGAACTGCAGTTTCCTCTGCTTGGAGCAACAGTGAAGTGGGCAGGGCAGTACAGATTTCTTCTCTTACATCTGCAAGCAGAGTCTGAATATCAGACAGGATGAAATTGTCTCCCTCAATCTGTGCAATGGCTACTGCTATAGGTTTCAGGAGTTTCAGGCTGCTTACCTCTCTCTCCCAAAATACATCATCCAGGAAGATCCTCTTGATGGGGCTGTCCACATCGGCAGACTGTGATATGGCCATTTCTTGGAAAGACTCCGTCCCCTCCAGGAGACTGTCAAACATGATGACAATACCACCCCAACGGGTGTTGCTGGGCAGCTTCAATGTGGTGCTCTTATTCTTCTCACTTTGCTTGGTGAGGTAGATTGCTGCTATAACTTGATGACCCTTCACATACCTAACCATTTCCTTGGCTCTCTTGTAGAGTGTATCCATTTGTTTCAGTGCCATGACGTAATTGAGGAGCAGATTCAATGTGTGAGCAGCACAGCCAATGGGTGTGATGTGAGGGTAGGACTCCTCAACTTTAGACCAAGCGGCCTTCATGTTCGCAGCATTGTCTGTCACCAGTGCAAATACCTACTGTGATCCAAAGTCATTGATGACTGCCTTCAGCTCATCTGCAATGTAGATACCAGTGTTCCTGTTGTCCTTTGTGTCTGTGATCTTGTAGAATACTGGTTGAGGTGTGGAGATGATGTAGTTAATTATTCCTTGCCCACAAACATTCGACCACCCATCAGAGATGATTGCAATACAGTCTGCTTTATCTATGATTTGCTTGACCTTCACTTGAACTCCGTTGAACTCTGCATCCAGCAAATGAGTAGATAAAGCATGTCTGGTTGGAGGGGTGAATGCTGGGCAAAGAACATTCAGAAATCTCTTCCAATACACATTGCCTGTGAGCATCAGCGGTGAACCAGTTGCATACACAGCCGAGCAAGATATTCATCAGCATTTCTCTGACTACGTTCCTCCACCTTTGTTGCATTCTTCACATATGATTTTGCACAGTATTTGCAAATGTACACAACTTTTCCTTCTACATTAGCTGCAGTGAAATGTTTCCACACATCAGATGGTGCCCGTGGCATTTTCCTGTAAAGATTAGAACATTTTTGTATTAAAAAAAATCTATAAAATGCCATGTACAGATAAATAGTTAAGCAGTTAGATTAAACAGCTCCTTTGTAAGGTAAATGTATGTATGGAAACAGGTGAATTAACACTCCTCAGTTAGCAGGCTCAAGCAAGCTAAAACCCACATGGTGGCAAAAACTGACTAGCAGAAATTGTTAACAAGTTAGAAATGTTTTAAACACACCACCATTTACTAGTTAACAAAAAATGGTGTATGTCATATAAAGAATATTCACCCCACAAAGTATTGTAATCAAAACTTACCAGAAAGCATGTATTACTTGGCTCAGACAGTGTAGTAGAGTGGGCTCAATAGCATCTCATTGGTGTGCAAGATCTTGAGAATCAGCTGTACATGTGATGGAACAATGCACTGTGCATGCAGAGGGTTGCACTTTCATTGAATTGGGGATAGTTTAACCACAATATGCCACAAGACCTAGAATTGCCTTATGTGTATCCCACAAAAAAGGTTCACTGTTATAAGCTAATTTTTTGGATGAATTTAAGCATATTCCCAAATTCCCGGGCTTAACTTCCCATGGGCGAAAATTCCTAGAACAATTCAGTAAATTTACCGGAAGGTTTCCGACCCTTTGCAACCCTACTCTCTAGTCATGGTTTTATACATTTTGAAATCTCATAGTATCAACTTTGCTGTCCGCTCAAGGAAGCTGCAGACAGAGGTTTCTGAGTTGTCTGATTGGCCAGCAGTGGGCCTGTAGGTGCACTTGATTTGATCTCCAGACCGTTTAGGTAGGCAGCTGAATTAAGTGCACCTATTGCCAACAGTGCCAAACAAATGAAAAAGTATTAACAAAAGGCTTCATCGTTGGGTTGTTTATATAATTTGTTGGCGATCTAATTGGAAGGCCTTGGAGATCAACCAGTTGATTGAGTTCAACTGTTTGGTGACCACTGACTAAGAAGAACATTAGATTCATATTTGTTGTTAATCTTCTGTGTGTGCTACATCTTTTTAGTTTTTCAGGCAAGAGTCAGAAAGGACAGAAAAAGAGCACTACAGAGTCAATACAGAAACCACATAGAGGCCCACGAAGACTTGGACGCAGGATCAGAGGACAGCGAGGGATGTTCAGAACTCACTCAGCCTGGTCAATTTGTGACGGTAGACTGTGGCTGCTTTCATAAAGCAAGGGAACGCTGGAATGTCATTATTGCTAATACGTGGATTTGTTGTTACTTTTATGTATGTTCCATCCTTTGGGGGTTTTCAGGCAAGCCTGGGAAAGAACAGAAGAAAACACACTAAAGAGTCAAGACCGAGACACCAGAATGAGCCCCAAGAAGACTTGGACGCAGGATCAGAGGACAGCGAGGGATGTTCAGAACTCACTCAGTCCAATAAGTTGGTGAGGGTAGACTTTGAGGCTGCTTACCTGACACAGAGGAAGTATTTCCTTTTTAGGTCCTCGCCCCTGTGCCCCCCACCCTATTGTGTTGGACCATCATGTTCATTTGTTTGAATCTTTTCTTTGTTTTGTGATTATGTTTTAAGAGAATGACTCCTCAACCCAAGAGAACCTGGAGCAGCGGTAAGAGAACATCAGTGTGGAAGCATTTGGGAAACTGAAAGCTCTAAAGAAGGTTCCCGGCAAAGAGGATTGCCTCTTACGTAAAGGGTCAGAGCCACTGAGTGTACAAAATATCAAGGACACCTTCCTAATATTGAGTTACGCCTGGTCAGTTTGTCATGGAAAGAAAGAACGGTGTCCTAAATGTTTTGTGCACTTAGTGTAAATAGCATAATAATTATACTGTTATGGATTTTTTTTTGTTATGTAGCCTATTGTTTGGGGACTGCGGATTATGAGGGAACCCCTGCATTACTACCTTGCATGTTCTGCAGCCTTGTAAAGATAAGGAGGGGATGACTGGGAGGCAGGTTGGCATTTATTGTCATGAATCTTGCCCTGGAGGCAGTTCTTCAACATTTGCAGAGTATTCCTGTAATACTTTCACCTCTTGTCAGATGTCAACAGCCTAGTTGGCTGCAGACATTCTTAAGGAGTTCAAGTACTTTATTTACCATTTGCAAATATTACAAGTAATATACACATTGGAATTCCTTGTAGAAGCTCTCTCACATAAAGGACAGTACTCCTGAGTGGCGCAGCGGTCTAAGGCACTGCATCTCAGAGCTTGAGGCGTCACTACAGACACCCTGGTTCAAATCCAGACTGTATCACAACCGGTCGTGATTGGAAGTCCCATAGGCGGCACACAATTGGCCAGCGTTGTTCAGGTTTGGCCGGTGTATGCTGTCATTGTAAATAAGAGTCTGTTCTTAACTGACTTGCCTAGTTAAATAAAGGTTCAATTAAATGTAAAAAGTACATACCAGGGGAGGACGGCTCATAATAATGGCTGGAATGGAGTGAATGAAATGGCATCAAACACATGGAAACCATGATGTATTTGATACCATTCTACAGATTCTGCTCCAGCCATTACGAGCCTGTCCTCTCCAATCAAGGTCCCATCAACTTCCTGTGGTACTTAAACAGTCAAATGTATCATAAGAACATCAATAAAAAATGCAAAGTGGTAAAATCATAAAAGGGGAAAAAAGGTTGTCTGTTCTAAAAGTATGATGAAAACAGTTTAGGTTTCCTGATTTAACAGGCAGATAGAACTGGGATAGAAGCTGTTCTTAAACCTGTGATCCAGAAACTGCCTAGCAACCACTTGTCCTCACTAGACTGGTGCCCTGCATGACTATTTTCTTATCAGAGTTTTTCAGGTTTTGAAGTGATATCTGTGTTTGTGGGACCACTTAGTGCCGGAATGAGGTGTATGTTTGTTCCCAATTCTATCAGAAATGAGTGTCCTCATATGAAGGTCCTGTGTCAAGGTGTGTGTGTGTGTGTGTGTGTGTGTGTGTGTGTGTGTGTCTGGGAAGAGCGGTTGTATGTATGAGAGAGGACATGAATTCCTCTTCTCAGGGCCTGCTGTTAGTCATTACAGTTTGAAGTCAGGCATTCACTCCTGATACTAGTGGCTCTATAATGACCCTGCAATTTGAAACCGCCTCAGGATGTGTCCCGAATGGCACCATATTCCCTATGGGATCTGATCAAAAGTAGTGCACTAAATAGGCAATAGGATGCCATTTCAGACCCAGCCTCAGTCTCTCTACTTGGACCAACTCTCCGAGGGAAACTCCTAGGGGGCTGTATCTTTGTCTCATTTCCTTTCCTAGTGGGAGGCACAAGTCTACCAGAGTTCAACATATCTACTTTTTTCCCGATTTGCCTTGCATCCACACACCCACCCACACACACTGTGATGACGAATTCCTTATGTTTTATTTACATAACAGTAGTTTGTAACAAGGTGGTTTGCCAATGGAAAGAGGAGCGCAAATCTGCATTTGGTGCACATTTGATGCATCTCATTAGCAGAAATGTGTGAACTTTCCTGCTGTATAAATTGAATAAATGAATGTGTAATGTCAGCTAATTGGCTGTTCAAATGTTCTAGAATGTGGTAGTTAACAGGTTAATGGATTTTTCTGTTAATAAGATGACAGAAGAGCATGAATAGAAGCACTCATTTATATTCATCAGCTGGACTTACAGAATATCTGTCCCAAATAGAACCCTATTCCATATGTAGTGCACTTATTGTGACCAGAGCCATCCAAAGTAGTGACCGATGTAGGGAATAAGGTGCTATTTAGGCTGCACTGAGAGGTGACGTTATCAGGCCTGAACAGAGGCAGAGCTGGGGTACTCTCTGAGGGGTAGAAGTGACCGGTGGTAATGGGAAAAGGAGGGCGGGAGGGACAGAAAAAAATGAACAAAGGAAGAACAGAGAAAGGAAGGAAGAGGGTGGTTGATGGAGGTCAAATGCTACCCAGCTCAACTACGGTTTCTCTTCCCCCATACATGAAAAGAATGTATGAATAAATGTATAGATATTTTGGGAGACGCTAGTTGAATATGAACATGTGAAAGCAGACCTGTGGCTGCAGTGAAAAGCATGCATGTAATCATGAGAAGCACACATGTGTGTGTACTAGGGGTTTCTCTGGGAAAAAGCTCCAGATAAAAGACTTCTTGAGTGGAGCTGACATTTCCATATCTACAGGACCAGTCAAAAGGTTGGACACACCTACACATTCAAGGATTCTTCTTTATTCGTATTTTTTTATATATATATTTATTTAACTAGGCAAGTGAGTTAAGAACAAATTCAAATTTTCAATGACAGCCTAGGATCAGTGGGTTAACTACCTGTTCAGGGGCAGAATGACAGATTCTTACCTTGTCAGCTCAGGGATTTGATCTTGCAAACCTTTCAGTTACTTGTCCAACGCTCTAACCACTAGGCTACCTGCTGCCCTATATTGTAGAATAATAGTAAAGACATCAAAACTAGAAATAACATGTGAAATCATATAGTAACCAAAAATGTGTTAAACAAATCAAAATATAATTTATATTTGAGATTCTTCAAAGTAGCCACCATTTGCCTTGATGACAGCTTTGCACACTCTTGGCATTCTCTCAATCAGCTTCACCTGGAATGCTTTTCCAACAGTCTTAAAGGAGTTCCCACATATGCTGAGCACTTGTTGGCTGCTTTCCTTCACTATGCAGTCCAAATAATC
Organism: Oncorhynchus clarkii lewisi; assembly: GCF_045791955.1. NCBI lineage: Eukaryota > Metazoa > Chordata > Actinopteri > Salmoniformes > Salmonidae > Oncorhynchus > Oncorhynchus clarkii. The sequence goes on along the minus strand of NC_092160.1, from coordinate 27,085,753 downwards.
TCAAACCATCTGATGCATCACTCCATCACTCTTCTTCTTGGTCAAATTGTCCTGAAACAGCCTGGAGGTGTGTTGGGTCATTTGTCCATTTGAAAACACAAAATTATGGTCACACTATGCGCAAACCAGAGATCATCCGTTCACCTACTCTGTGTCTCACAAAGACACGGTGGTTGGAACCAAAAATCTCAAATTTGGAGTCATCAGAGCAAAGGACAGATTTCTACCTGTCTAATGTCCATTTCTCGTGTTTCTTGGCCCAAGAAAGTCTCTTCTTCTTATTGGTGTCCTTTAGTAGTGGTTTCTTTGCAGCAATTTGACCATGAAGGCCTGATTCACACAGTCTCCTCTGAACAGTTGATGTTGAGATGGGTCTGTTACTTGAACTATGTGAAGCATCTTTTTGGGATGAAATTTCTGAGGCTCCAATGAACTTATCCTCTGGAGTAGAGGTAAGTATGTCTTCCTTTCCTGTGGCGGTCTTCATGAGAGCCAGTGTCATCATAGCGCTTGATGGTTTTTGTGACTGAACTTGAAGAAACTTTAAAAGTTCTTGATATTTTCCGGATTGACTGACCTTCATGTATTAAAGTAAAGATGGAATGTCATTTCTCTTTGTTTACTTGAGCTGTTCTTGCCATAATATGGACTTGTTCTTTTACAAAATAGGGCTATCTTCTGAATACCACCTCTACCTTGTCACAACACAACGGATTGGCTCAAACGCATTAAGAAGGAAAGAAATTCCACTATTTAACTTTTAACAAGGCACTCCTGTTAATCGAAATGCATTCCAGGTGACTACCTCATGAAGCTGGTTGAGAGAATGCCAAGAGTGTGCAAAGCTGTCATCAAGGCAAAGGGTGGCTACTTTGAAGAAACTCAAATATAAAATACATATTCATTTGTTTAGCCATTTTTAGCTTACTACATGATTCCATATGTGTTATTTGATAGTTCTGATGTCTTCACTATTATTCTACAATGTAGAAAATGGTCAAAATAAAGAAAAACCCTTGAATGAGTAGATGTATCCAAACTTTTGACTGGTACTGTATATGTAAATATATATATAACACACACACATAGAGCACAGCCGGACCCTACACTTTAACATAGAAATCCTATAGCATCGCTCTCCCACTTTCTTACAGTTTTTCATATGGAAATTATAACAGCAACATTGGAACATTAATACATTATCCATGCATTTACATTGAGTGTATAAAACATTAGGAACACCTTCCTAATATTGAGTCCCCTTTTGCCCTCAGAACAGCTTTAATTCGTCGGGGCATGGACTTTTACCAGGTGTCAAGCTTTCCACAGGGATGCTGGACCATGTTGACTCCAATACTTCCCACTGTTGTGTCAAGTTGGCTGGGTGTCCTTTGGGTGGTGGACCATTCTTGATACACACGGGAAACTGTTGAGTGTTAAAAAAAACAGCAGTATTTCAGTTCTTGACTCAAACTGGCAAACTGGCACCTACCACCATACTCCGTTAAAATGCACGTACATATTTTGTCTTGCCCGTTCACCCTCTGTATGGCACACATACACAATCCATGTCTCAAATGTCTCAAAGCTTAACCATCCTTCTTTAACCCGTCTCCTCTCCTTTATCTACACTGATTGAAGGGACTTCAATAAGGGATCCTGGTCAGTCTACTGTATGTCTCGGAAAGAGCAGGTGTTCCTAATGTTTTGTCAACTCGGGATGGATGTTAATGACTGGGTCATCTGTCTGCTGGCTGTTGACCACATTAGGACTCATCATGGCTGAGTCCCAAATGGTACCCTATATAGCGCACTACTTTTGACCAGCGCCCTATGTCTTTATCAGAACATCTGGACTGCGTGACTTGTACTGTTTAGATAGATGCACACACACACGGTCCACAAAGAGGAGAAAGTAACAGCAGCCAATTTAATTCAAGTCCAGATAGAGCGTAGGCTGCAAACACAGCAAAGCATCCACAGCTGTCAGACAGAAAGACAGAGAAGGAAAGGTGGAGAGAAAGAGAGAGGTAGAGAAAATAACAGCAGGGATAGAGACAGAGAACAAGAGAGAGGGAGATATCTTTGTGCTGTTGTCTTCCCACTGTGTGAGTGTGACAGTGAGTGGGAGAGAGAGAAGAGAAGAGAAGAGAAGAGAAGAGAAGAGAAGAGAAGAGAAGAGAAGAGAAGAGAAGAGAAGAGAGGAGAGGCGAAGCAAAGTGAGGAGCAGAGCGGTGAGGAGTAGAAAGGAGAGGAAAGGAGCAGAGAGGAGAGGAGCAGAAAGGAGAGGGGGGAGCAGAGAGGAGAGGAGCAGAAAGGAGAGGAGAGGAGCAGAATGAAGAGGAGCAGAAAGGAAAAGAGAGGAGCAGAAAAGAGAGGAGAGGAGCAGAATGAAGAGGAGCAGAAAGAAGAGGAGAGGAGCAGAAAGGAGAGGAGAGGAGCAGAATGGAGAGGAGAGGAGCAGAAAGGACAGGAGCAGAAAGAAGAGGAGAGGAGCAGAATGGAGAGGAGAGGAGCAGAAAGGGAGGAGAGGAGCAGAAAGGAGAGGAGAGGAGAGGAGTGGAAAGAAAAGGAGAGGAGAGGAGCAGAAAGAAGAGGAGAGCAGCAGAAAGGGGAGGAGAGGACCAGAAAGGAGAGGAGAGGAGCAGAATGGAGCGGAACAGAAAGAAGAGGAGAGGAGCAGAAAGAAGAGGAGAGGAGGAGAAAGGACAGGAGCAGAAAGGAGAGGTAGGGAGCAGAAAGGAGAGGAGAGGAGCAGAATGGAGAGGAGCGAAAAGGAAAGGAGAGGAGCGGAAAGGAAAGGAGAGGAGCAGAAAGGAGAGGAGAGGAGCAGAAAGGTAATTAGAGGAGCAGATAGGAGAGGACAGGAGCAGAAAGGAGAGGACAGGAGCAGAAAGGTAATTAGAGGAGCAGATAGGAGAGGAGCAGAAAGGAGAGGACAGGAGCAGAAATGAAAAAAGAGGAGCAGAAAGGAGAGAAGAGGAGCAGAGAGGAGAGGAGAGGAGCAGAGAGGAGAGGAGAGGAGAGGAGAGGAAAGAAGCAGAAAGGAGAGGAGCAGAGCGGTGAGGAGCAGAAAGGAGAGGAAAGGAGCAGAGAGGAGAGGAGAGGAAAGAAGCAGAAAGGAGAGGAGCAGATCGGTGAGGAGCAGAAAGGAGAGGAAAGGTGCAGAAAGGAGAGGAGAGGAAAGGAGAGGAGCAGAAAGGAGAGGAGAGGAAAGGAGAGGAGCAGAAAGAGAGGAGAGAAGCAGAAAGGAGAGGAGCGGAAAGGAAAGGAAAGGAGAGGAGCAGAAAGAGAGGAGAGAAGCAGAAAGGCGAGGAGCGGAAAGGAAAGGAGAGGAGCAGAAAGAGAGGAGAGGAGCAGAAAGGAGAGGAGCAGAAAGGAGAGGAGCAGAAAGGAAAGGAAAGGAGAGGAGCAGAGAGGAGCGGAGAGGAGCGGAGCAGAAAGGAGAGGAGAGGAAAGGAGAGGAGCAGAAAGAAGAGGAGAGGAAAGGAGAGGAGCAGAAAGAGAGGAGAGAAGCAGAAAGGAGAGGAGCGGAAAGGAAAGGAAAGGAGAGGAGCAGAAAGAGAGGAGAGAAGCAGAAAGGAGAGGAGCAGAAAGGAGGGGAGCAGAAAGGAAAGGATAGAGAGGAGAGGAGAGGAGTGGAAAGGAAAGGAGAGGAGCAGAAAGGAGAGGAGTGGAAAGGAAAGGAAAGGAGAGGAGCAGAGAGGAGCGGAGAGGAGAGGAGCGGAGCAGAAAGAAGTGGAGAGGAGCAGAAAGGACAGGAGAGGAGCGGAAAGGAGAGGAGCAGAGAGGAGCGGAGAGGAGAAGAGCGGAGCAGAAAGAAGAGGAGAGGAGCAGAAAGGGGAGGAGAGGAGCAGAAAGGAGAGGAGAGGAGAGGAGTGGAAAGAAGAGGAGAGGAGCAGAAAGGGGAGGAGAGGAGCAGAAAGGGGAGTAGAGGAGCAGAAAGAAGAGGAGAGGAGCAGAATGGAGCGGAGCAGAAAGAAGAGGAGAGGAGCGGAAAGAAAAGGAGAGGAGTAGAAAGAAGAGGAGAGGAGCAGAAAGGGGAGGAGAGGAGCAGAAAGGAGAGGAGAGGAGCAGAATGGAGCGGAGCAGAAAGAAGAGGAGAGGAGCGGAAAGAAAAGGAGAGGAGCAGAAAGGACAGGAGCAGAAAGGAGAGGTAGGGAGCAGAAAGGAGAGGAGAGGAGCAGAATGGAGAGGAGCGAAAAGGAAAGGAGAGGAGTGGAAAGGAGAGGTAGGGAGCAGAAAGGAGAGGACAGGAGCAGAAAGGAGAGGACAGGAGCAGAAAGGAAAGAAGAGGAGCAGAAAGGAGAGGAGAGGAGCAGAGAGGAGAGGAGAGGAGCAGAGAGGAGAGGAGCAGAGCGGTGAGGAGCAGAAAGGAGAGGAAAGAAGCAGAAAGGAGAGGAGCAGATCGGCGAGGAGCAGAAAGGAGAGGAGAGGAGCAGAAAGGACAGGAGAGGAAAGGAAAGGAAATGAGAGGAGCAGAAAGAGAGGCGAGGAGCAGAAAGGAGAGGAGCAGAAAGGAGAGGAGCAGAAAGGAAAGGAAAGGAGACGAGCAGAAAGAGAGGAGAGGAGTGGAAAGGAAAGGAGAGGAGCAGAAAGAGAGGCGAGGAGCAGAAAGGAGAGGAGCAGAAAGGAAAGGAAAGGAGACGAGCAGAAAGAGAGGAGAGGAGTGGAAAGGAAAGGAGAGGAGCAGAAAGAGAGGAGAGGAGTAGAAAGGAGAGGAGTGGAAAGGAAAGGAGAGGAGCAGAAAGAGACGAGAGGAGCAGAAAGGAGAGGAGTGGAAAGGAAAGGAGAGGAGCAGAAAGCGAGGAGAGGAGCAGAAAGGAGAGGAGCAGAAAGAGAGGAGAGGAGCAGAAAGGAGAGGAGTGGAAAGGAAAGGAGAGGAGCAGAAAGAGAGGAGAGGAGCAGAAAGGAGAGGAGTGGAAAGGAAAGGAGAGGAGCAGAAAGAGAGGAGAGGAGCAGAAAGGAGAGGAGTGGAAAGGAAAGGAGAGGAGCAGAAAGGAGAGGAGCAGAAAGGAGAGGACAGGAGTGGAAAGGAAAGGAGAGGAGAGGAGCAGAAGGGAGAGGAGTGGAAAGGAAAGGCAGGGAGCAGAAAGGAGAGGTGAGGACGGGAGAGGAGAGGAAAGGAGCAGAGAGGCGAGGAGAGGAGAGGAACTTATTGATTGTTCCAACTGCTATTATTCTCCTAGTGAAGGCTCCAGGGAATCACAGGTTGCGTCGCAAATGGCACCATATTCCCTACATAGTCCACTGCTCTTATCGGAGCCCTGGGCATGTTGTTTCCACTGGGGGCAATGTCCATTCTAGTGAGCAAGGGAGAGGGATCGAGGAAAAGAGAGAAGAGTGAAATCACTTATTTTCTCTCTAAAAATATGTATTCTGGGCTAAACAGAGTCTGACACACAGACAAGGTTTAGCCCGGAGCGAGCGGAGGTGGAGAAAGGGATTGAATATGCGGCAGTGAAGGAGAGGAGAAAGAGAAGTAGGACATGATCTCTCAAATGAGAGAGGGAGGTAAAGAGAGGTGGAGAGGGTCGCAGACTGTCAGATGCTCCTTAAATCTATTTTATTAATTTGTGATGTACAGAGTGAGGGAGGAGAGAGGGCGAAAGCAGGAGGGAATTGCAGAGAAGGGGAAGGAGGAAGGGAGGGGGGCAGAGAGAGGAGGCGCCACCCCAGTCATACCTGATAACATCTCTCCCCTCCAGCAAGAGCACCTCAATGTCTGCGTTCGAATGGCACCTTATTCCCCACATTACAGAGTGCACTACTTTGGAGCAGAGCCCTATGTGCCCTGGTTAAATGTAGTGCACCATATAGGGGATAGGGTACCATTTGTGACATAGATAAGTCAGTAATGAGTCCTAACTGAGAACATGATGCAGATAAGAGTTCCCTCACATCAGATCACTCCTCTCTCTCCTTCCTACCTCCTGCTTTTCTCATCTTTTCTTTTAACCCCTTTCTCCTCTCCTCTACCTTTTCCTTCTCATCAACCCTTCTTCCTCATCTCCATCCACATCTCTCTCCTCTCCTCTACCTTTTCCTTCTCATCAACCCTTCTTCCTCATCTCCATCCACATCTCTCTCCTCTCCTCTACCTTTTCCTTCTCATCAACCCTTCTTCCTCATCTCCATCCACATCTCTCTCCTCTCCTCTACCTTTTCCTTCTCATCAACCCTTCTTCCTCATCTCCATCCACATCTCTCTCCTCTCCTCTACCTTTTCCTTCTCATCAACCCTTCTTCCTCTCATCTCCATCCACATCTCTCTCCTCACCTCTATCTTTTATTCTCTCCCTCCTTTCTCCCTTCTGTCTCTGTTCTCTCGTCCACTTCTTCTCACTCATCTCTCTCCTCTCTCTCTCTCTCTCTCTCTCTCTCTCTCTCAAACCCAAGCAATGATTCCTTTCTCCCCCACAGAGACTAAGGCTGACGAGAAGATGAATAGGAGACAAACCAGTGATGGGAGATGGAATCCACACTCACACATAACATATCTGCGTGACCAGGAGAGGAGAGGATGAGAGAGGGAAGGAGAGGAAAGGGATGATACCCTGATTCCGTGTGCAGTGTTTCTGATGGAATTCGGAGTAGCTTTCTAGAATGATGGCTCATCAAGCCTCTCATCCCCACATCCTATCTAATTACTTTTATTGCAGTTCCTATGGAAACCGTGGGTCTCTTTGAAGCGGTGACAGGGTGTTTCCACGGTGACAGGGTTGTGCCCCCCCCCCCCCCCCCCCCACCCCCACAGGGAGAAATGGTGTCATGGATCTAGGACTGAGAAACCGGTTGTAGTACAGGAGAACACACGTCCTCACTAAGAGCCACACACACACATATGTTTGCAAGAACAACCGCACACCAGACAGTCAGTATTTGATGTCCATCCATGTCTGAGGACGTTGGGAGATGACATAGAAACCGGCCACTAGGGGCAACAGTGAGCTCTGTTACCTTCAAGTAGGTTTCAGTCTTGTGGACGGGGAAGGGCGGATGGGCGTAAGCATCTGCCTCTGATTCCAAAAGGTTGCATGTTTGAATCCAGTGATAGAAAGTTGGTTTTAAGATTATGGTTTTGAGCCAATACCAAACCTCTACCCTTAACTTAATGGCTAAACTTATCTTAAACACATGGAGAAACATGGATAAGCATCTAATTCTGATGTGAGACTGATAGCTGGTTACACAAACACACAAACAGTGTGCCGATGACTGCATTATAGCCCTGTAGTCTGTTTATGAGAGCTCCTCAATGCTTCTCTCCCTCGGCCACAGACCTCTATTTCACAGGGAGCCATGGAAATATTGATATAACTCACTGTCACACCAACAACAACATTCACAAACAAAACAAGCACACACCCTTGTACATACATACAGGCGCACACACGGATGCACAAACAGACAGAAAGATGCACACACCCTCACACATGTCATGCCATTCTTCAACTGTCACGAACCTTCAACACTTGACAGATGTAAGAAACTAGATAAATAGGATGATGACAGCCATTTGCACAACACAACCAGCTCCTTAATACCACCCAAATCTAGCTTTGAACAACAACACAACCAGCTCCTTAATACCACCTACATCTAGCTTTGAACAACAACACAACACAACCAGCTCCTTAATAACACCTACATCTAGCTTTGAACAACAACACAACCAGCTCCTTAATACCACCTACATCTAGCTTTGAACAACAACACAACCAGCTCCTTAATACCACCTACATCTAGCTTTGAACAACAACACAACACAACCAGCTCCTTAATACCACCCACATCTAGCTTTGAACAACAACACAACACAACCAGCTCCTTAATAACACCTACATCTAGCTTTGAACAACAACACAACCAGCTCCTTAATACCACCTACATCTAGCTTTGAACAACAACACAACACAACCAGCTCCTTAATACCACCCACATCTAGCTTTGAACAACAACACAACACAACCAGCTCCTTAATACCACCCAAATCTAGCTTTGAACAACAACACAACACAACCAGCTCCTTAATACCACCTACATCTAGCTTTGAACAACAACACAACCAGCTCCTTAATACCACCTACATCTAGCTTTGAACAACAACACAACACAACCAGCTCCTTAATACCACCCAAATCTAGCTTTGAACAACAACACAACCAGCTCCTTAATACCACCTACATCCAGCTTTGAACAACAACACAACACAACCAGCTCCTTAATACCACCCACATCCAGCTTTGAACAACAACACAACACAACCAGCTCCTTAATACCACCTACATCTAGCTTTGAACAACAACACAACCAGCTCCTTAATACCACCTACATCTAGCTTTGAACAACAACACAACCAGCTCCTTAATACCACCCAAATCTAGCTTTGAACAACAACACAACACAACCAGCTCCTTAATACCACCCAAATCTAGCTTTGAACAACAACACAACACAACCAGCTCCTTAATACCACCCAAATCTAGCTTTGAACAACAAAACAACCAGCTCCTTAATACCACCCAAATCTAGCTTTGAACAACAACACAACACAACCAGCTCCTTAATACCACCTACATCTAGCTTTGAACAACAACACAACCAGCTCCTTAATACCACCTACATCTAGCTTTGAACAACAACACAACCAGCTCCTTAATACCACCTACATCTAGCTTTGAACAACAACACAACACAACCAGCTCCTTAATACCACCTACATCTAGCTTTGAACAACAACACAACACAACCAGCTCCTTAATACCACCAACATCTAGCTTTGAACAACAACACAACCAGCTCCTTAATACCAACTACATCTAGCTTTGAACAACAACACAACACAACCAGCTCCTTAATACCACCCAAATCTAGCTTTGAACAACAACACAACACAACCAGCTCCTTAATACCACCTACATCTAGCTTTGAACAACAACACAACACAACCAGCTCCTTAATACCACCCAAATCTAGCTTTGAACAACAACACAACACAACCAGCTCCTTAATACCACCCAAATCTAGCTTTGAACAACAACACAACCAGCTCCTTAATACCACCCAAATCTAGCTTTGAACAACAACACAACACAACCAGCTCCTTAATACCACCTACACCTAGCTTTGAACAACAACACAACCAGCTCCTTAATACCACCCACATCTAGGAAGGCCATAAAGATCATCAAGGACATCAACCACCCGAGCCACTGCCTGTTCACCCCGCTATCATCCAGAAGGCGAGTTCAGTACAGGTGCATCAAAGCTGGGACCGAGAGACTGAAAAACAGCTTCTATCTCAAGGCCATCAGACTGTTAAACAGCCACCACTAACATTGAGTGGCTGCTGCCAACACACTGACACTGACTCAACTCCAGCCACTTTAATAATGGGAATTGATGGGAAATTATGTAAATATATCACTAGCCACTTTAAACAATGCTACCTTATATAATGTTACTTACCCTACATTATTCATCTCATATGCATACGTATATACTGTACTCTATATCATCGACTGTATCCTTATGTAATACATGTATCACTAGCCACTTTAACTATGCCACTTTGTTTACATACTCATCTCATATGTATATACTGTACTCGATACCATCTACTGTATCTTGCCTATGCTGCTCTGTACCATCACTCATTCATATATCCTTATGTGCATATTCTTTATCCCCTTACACTGTGTACAAGACAGTAGTTTTGGAATTGTTAGTTAGATTACTTGTTGGTTATTACTGCATTGTCGGAACTAGAAGCACAAGCATTTCGCTACACTCGCATTAACATCTGCTAACCATGTGTATGTGACAAATACAATTTGATTTGATTTGATTTGATTTTAGCTTTGAACAACAACACAACCATAGCTCCTTAATACTACCTACATCTAGCTTTGAACAACAACACAACACAACCAGCTCCTTAATACCACCTACATCTAGCTTTGAACAACAACACAACCAGCTCCTTAATACCACCCAAAACTACCTTTGAACAACAACACAACCAGCTCCTTAATACCACCTACACCTAGCTTTGAACAACAACACAACCAGCTCCTTAATACCACCCACATCCAGCTTTGAACAACAACACAACCAGCTCCTTAATACCACCTACATCTAGCTTTGAACAACAACACAACACAACCAGCTCCTTAATACCACCTACATCTAGCTTTGAACAACAACACAACACAACCAGCTCCTTAATACCACCTACATCTAGCTTTGAACAACAACACAACACAGCCAGCTCCTTAATACCACCCAAATCTAGCTTTGAACAACAACACAACCAGCTCCTTAATACCACCCAAATCTAGCTTTGAACAACAACACAACACAACCAGCTCCTTAATACCACCTACACCTAGCTTTGAACAACAACACAACCAGCTCCTTAATACCACCTACATCTAGCTTTGAACAACAACACAACACAACCAGCTCCTTGATACCACCCAAATCTAGCTTTGAACAACAACACAACCAGTTCCTTAATACCACCCAAATCTAGCTTTGAACAACAACACAACCAGCTCCTTAATACCACCTACATCTAGCTTTGAACAACAACACAACACAACCAGCTTCTTAATACCACCCAAATCTAGCTTTGAACAACAACACAACCAGCTCCTTAATACCACCTACATCTAGCTTTGAACAACAACACAACCAGCTCCTTAATACCACCTACATCTAGCTTTGAACAACAACACAACACAACCAGCTCCTTAATACCACCTACATCTAGCTTTGAACAACAACACAACACAACCAGCTCCTTAATACCACCTACATCTAGCTTTGAACAACAACACAACCAGCTCCTTAATACCACCTACATCTAGCTTTGAACAACAACACAACCAGTTCCTTAATACCACCCAAATCTAGCTTTGAACAACAACACAACCAGCTCCTTAATACCACCTACATCTAGCTTTGAACAACAACACAACACAACCAGCTTCTTAATACCACCTACATCTAGCTTTGAACAACAACACAACCAGCTCCTTAATACCACCTACATCTAGCTTTGAACAACAACACAACACAACCGGATCCTTAATATCACCTCCACATCTAGCTTTGAACAAACAACAGACGCAACAAAACAGCAACACATCCAACAACACAACACAGCAACAACACATCCAACACAACACAGCAACAACGTAGTCATTGGCTCATCTCTGTGTGCTATGATTGTAGCTGAGTTCTTAGAAGGCTGGTTAAAACAGATGGGATGAATGCCATCCTCATCTCTCTCTCTAGTCCACAACAATCTTATTTTACGCATAGCTTTCTTCCTCTACATGCTTTTATAGTTATTGCCTCAAAACCTACACTCTCTGTCTCATTCGACTCTACCACACTACTGATGGTGCTCCAGTGGATAGCAGCCATCTTTTACGGGCTCCTGGCCAATTCTGCTATTAATTTATTTATGATGAACAGAATTTTTTTTGGTACATAATGTTTCCGCTGTCATTTCTTATGGCCAAAAACATCTTCTGGACATCTGAACGGCGATCACTAACCTCCATTTGGAGGAAGATTTCTACTTCAACAAGTCGGCAGCTCTTTACGTTCTGCTTACTAAGGACCAGGCTCTGATCCAAAAGGGGATCCGGACTCGAAAGAGGAAGTGGCCGTGAAAGGGAGGCAAACGAGGCAGCATCATGACGAGACTGTAATTATCAATTGGATACCACAAAATTGGGGAGAAAAAGGGCAAAAAAAAATTACAAAATATTAAATCGTGCTACTCCAGCTCTGACTCACGTCGAATGTGGCAGGGCTTACAAACTACCACAGATAACAAACCACAGACTTCCTGACAGGTTGTCCCCATGGGTTGAGGGTAGAAATGAACACATCCGCCACGCTGGCCCTCAACACAGGGGCCCTTCAGGGGTGTGTGCTTAGTCCCCTCCTGTACTACCTGTTCACTGATGACTGAGTGGCCGCACACAACTACAACATCATCATTAAGTTGGCTGACAACACGACGGTGATAGGCCTGATCACTGACAACGAGACAGCCTATAGGCAGGAGGTCAGAGACCTGGCAGCGTCGTGCCAGGACAACGACCTCTTATTCAACGTCAGCAAGACAAAGGAGCTGATTATGGACTAAAGGAAACAGAGGGCCAAGCAAGCCCCATCCACATCGACAGGGTTGTAATCATTTCTCATCTTGGTTTAGATTTCATCTGTAGGCTGAGATACTTTATTTATATACGTTTTTAGACCCTTTGCTATGAGACTCAAAATTGAGCATAGGTGCATCCTGTTTCCATTGATCATCCTTGCAATGTTTCTACAACTTAACTGGTCCACCTGTGGTAAATTCTATTGATTGGACATGATTTGGAAAGACACACACTTGTCGATGTAAGGCCTCACAGTTGACAATGCATTTCAGAGAAAAAATGACAACCATCTCTGCAGCACTCCACCAATCAGGCCTTTATGGTAGAGTGCCAGACTGATGCCACTCAGGAAAAGTCACATGACAGACCACTTGGAGTTTAGCAAATGGCACCTAAGTCTCAGACCATGAGAAACAAGAAACTCTGATGAAACCTAAGTTTGAACTCTTTGGCCTGAATGCCAAGCCTCACATCTGGAGGAAACCTGGCGCCATCCCTACGGTGAAGCATGGTGGTGGCAGCATCATGCTGTGGGGAAGTTTTTCAGCAGCAGGGAATTGAAGACTAGTCAGTATTGAGGCAAGATGAACAAAGCAAAGTACAGAGAGATCCTTGATGAAAACCTTCTGCAGAGCGCTCAGGTCCTCAGACTGAGGTGAAGGTTCACCTGCCAACAGTACAATGATCCTAAGCACACAGAAAAGACAACGCAGGAGTTGCTTCGAGACAAGTCTCTGAATATCCTTGAGTGGCCCAGCCAGAGCCCGGACTTGGACCCGATCGAACATCTCTGGAGAGACTATAAAATAGCTGTGCAGCAACGCTCCCCATCCAGCCTGTCAGAGCTTGAGAGGATCTACAGAGAAGAATGGGAGAAACTCCCCAAATACAGTTGTGCCAAGTTGAAGCGTCATACCCAAGAAGACTCGATGCTGTAATTGCTGCCAAAGGTGCTTCAACAAAGTGCTGAGTAAAGGGTCTGAATACTAATGTAAATGTAATATTTCAGTTTTTGTATTTATAATAAATTAGCAAACATTTCTAAACTTGGTTTTACTTTGTCATTATGGTGCATTGTGTGTAGATTGATGAGGGAAAAACAATTGAATCAATTTTAGAATAAGACTGTAAAGTATCAAAATGTGGAAAAACTCAAGGTCTGAATACTTTCCAAAGGCAATGTACTGTAGCTATCATTTGATAGGTTTTAAGGAGCTATCATTCCACATTTGTGGATAGGGTTGCACAATTCTCTAGTTTTCCAGAAATGCCAGTAATACTTATTTCCTCTTCATTCCTTGATGAAGGGATGGACATTTTGGAGGAAAGGGAGGAAAATTACCTGAATTGTGCAACGTTATTTGTGGATCAACATAGCCCACAATCTGTGGATATCTTTCCACTATTCTCCACTACTCTACATGTCTGCTACAGTAGCTCGGGGATGCTTCTAATGCATTGCTTAGTGAATCATCTGCTAATATGACAATGACTAATGTGTCAGTCTGGTGATGAGGCCGACACACGGCCTGATAAGGAAATTGATTTTATGGATATCACTTATTTCCTCTGCTCATAGCTTCTGCAACTCATTTTTGTTCTGGAATTTATTCAACACTATAGCGAAACAAATTGACGGCTGGTAAATATTGGTCATGCCACACTGGAAAGTGTGTAAAGCAGTCCTGTCCAATATTCTCAAAATATTTGCATATATGGAATAGATGAAGGGTAAATGTTTGTACCGATGTTGAAAAACGGAACATGTATAGTAAGCAAATAAGCAAAGTGAAACTTAATATATTGATTTGTAAATATTTGAGTGTGTAAGCACATTATTAAGATCCTGAGGGGAATGTATCATGGTTTATTAACATATAGACCCTTCAACAGCCGGTGATTAAACAAAGCAACAATAAACATACAGTACCAGTCAAAAGTTTGGACACACCCACTCATTCAAGGGTTTTTCTTTATTGTACTATTTCCTACATTGAGAATAATAGTGAAGACATCAAAACAATTAAATAACACATGTAGTAACCACAAAAAGTGATAAACAAATTAAAATAAATTTTATATTTGAGATTGTTCAAAGTAGCCACCCTTTGCCTTGATGACAGCTTTGCACACTCTTGGAGTTCTCTCAGCCATATGTGTTATTTCATAGTTTTGATGTCTTCCCTAATATTCTACAATGTAGAAAATAGTAAAAATAGAGGGATCGGTGTAAAGAGGGAGGACTGTGTCCAGAACCGGAGCCGACACCGAGGGTAGATGCCCACCCGGACCCTCCCCTATAAGTTCAGGTTTGCAGTCGGGAGTCCGCACCTCTGGTACTGTCACGCCCTGACCTTAGTCATCTTTGTTTTCTTTATATTTTGGTTAGGTCAGGGTGTGACTAGGGTGGGTATGCTAGTTTTTGTGTTGTCTAGGGTTTTTGTATGTCTAGGGGTTTTGTAGGTCTAGGTAGTCTATGGTAGCCTGATATGGTTCCCAATCAGAGGCAGCTGTTTATCGTTGCCTCTGATTGGGGATCCAATCCTTTTGTGTTTGTGGGTTCTTGTCTATGTGTAGTTGCCAGCCACACTGCTTCTTAACACAGCGCGCATCCAACCCGGAAGCCAGCCGCACCAATGTGTCGGAGGCTACACCGTGCACCTGGCAACCTTGGTTGGCGTGCACTGCGCCCGGCCCGCCACAGGAGTCGCTGGTGCGCGATGAGACAAGGACATCCCTACCGACCAAGCCCTCCCTAACCCGGACGACGCTAGGCCAATTGTGCGTCGCCCCACGGACCTCCCGGTCGCGGCCGGTTACGACAGAGCCTGGGCGCGAACACAGGGACTCTGATGGCACAGCTGGCGCTGCAGTACAGCGCCCTTAACCACTGCGCCACCCGGGAGGCCCAAAAATAGTGTACTTAATAGGGAATAGTTTACCTTTTGGGGCACAGCCATGAACATGAATTCCCGTCCACTGACGATTCAGAGTAAAACACTACCATTTACATCACTATCAGGTGTGCGAGGTGCAGTGCGTGTGCGTGTGTGTGCATGTGTGTGTTTGTGTGTGAGTAAGAGACGAGAGTCAAATGTCATTCTGACCTGTCTGTCTGCCTGGCACACACACACTGGCACCATACCTCTCACACCTGAGCACAGCTGCTAGCTCCAGCCAACTAAAGTGGCACATTAACACATCAAGAAGTGGGTCATCTCTCTCTGTGTCTGCGTGAGAGTATGGATGCGCAATGTCTTTCTTTTGTTCAGGTGAACTGAACCGCAAGCCGAAGCCAGACAGTTTTTTTTTAAAGCTCAGGTGAAATGAGTTCTAAACACATCAGGGTGGTTGTTTATGTGTTGGGCTCCATCAAAATATATTTGTGATGTATTCTATCAACTCTATAGAGTGAGTGGACCGTAAAAATACATTAATAAGGCAAATATACAGCCAGGTAACTCCACGTCACTCAGGGTCCCCAGGAGAAGCCTTCAAAACGGGCCACTAGGGGCAATGGTAAGCGCTATTACCATCAAGTAGGTTTCGCTAGGCTTTGTGGACAGGGGTGGCAGATGCAATACAAGCTCAAAGTGCAGGAGATGGACAAAAACAGTCTGGCTTCTGAGTGCAAACACAAGTTTTACATCCAGGTTCATCCATGCATCCCTCATGTCTCCTCTCCCTGATCCCAGTATAGTATTATTGCCCCTCAGTCTCAACCGCTGATAGCTTCTACTCAAAGGAAATATTCTGTGCGAGAATCTGTTGAAGATTGAGGTTTGGTTTACTGAGCTTCGCTCATCTCTCGCTCTCAGTTCATTCAGTTTCAGCAGTCAGTCTGCTGTTTAGATGAGCTGTTGTTTAACACACACACTCATAGAAACACACGCACACACTTTTAAAAATATATTCCCTCAGTCCTCTGCCACGGCAGGAGGCTCTGTAGCTTATCAAGGCCAGAAGAGCAACGTAAAGCAACATTTACGCTGCGTGGGCGTGTGTAGCACTCACAGGCTTTTATCACTAGTTCATCCTGGGTTTACATGGAGAACAGGCTTATTGAATAACAGGCCTGGGTTTACATGGAGAACAGGCTTATTGAATAACAGGCCTGGGTTTACATGGAGAACAGGCTTATTGAATAACAGGCCTGGGTTTACATGGAGAACAGGCTTATTGAATAACAGGCCTGGGTTTACATGGAGAACAGGCTTATTGAATAACAGGCCTGGGTTTACATGGAGAACAGGCTTATTGAATAACAGGCCTGGGTTTACATGGAGAACAGGCTTATTGAATAACAGGCCTGGGTTTACATGGAGAACAGGCTTATTGAATAACAGGCCTGGGTTTATATGGAGAACAGGCTTAATGAAGCCCTGTACTGTTTCTGATTAGGGCATGGAGGCTACTGTACTATGCGTCAGCTATAGAGATTCTGGCATCCTAATGACACCTTATTCCCTTTATAGTTCACTACTTTGGCCTCTAGTCATTGGGCTCAGTTCAAAAGTAGTACACTTTTAAAGGGAATATGCTGCCATTTGGGACAAACTTCTCACCACTAAACCAACCCACAAATCATTACAGCTGTAATGTGAGCTCCTAAGCTCTGCTATCTCGCGGGCTATCCCTTTCTAACACCAAGCTTGTACTTTGTCCAATGCTAAGCTGAGACCTTAACTATGTCTATGCCATTATCAGAGCTTCAAGTCTATCTTGCAGCTTAGATCAGATTTAGGTTCTGTAAATGGAGATGGTTCTATGAAAAACAGCTGTTGTATACGCCACTAGGAGCAATAAGCTTGACTGCATACATCTACACACACACACACACACACACACACACACACACACACACACACACACACACACACACACACACACACACACACACACACACACACACACACACACACACACACACACTTGTGTAAACTGCCTGTCTCATGGTAAATTGCATTGCAAGGGAGGCATCTACCACCTACCAGCCATAGGAGGTGGCATCTACCACCTATCAGCCATAGGAGGAGGCATCTACCACCTACCAGCCATAGGAGGAGGCATCTATTACCTACCAGCCATAGGAGGAGGCATCTATTACTTACCAGCCATAAGAGGCATCTACCACCTATCAGCCATAGGAGGAGGCATCTACCACCTATCAGCTATAGGAAGAGATATCTACCACCTACCAGCCATAAGAGGAGGCATCTACCACCTACCAGCCATAGGAGGAGGCATCTACCACCTATCAGCCATAGGAGGAGGCATCTACCACCTACCAGCCATAGGAGGAGGCATCTACCACCTACCAGCCATAGGAGGAGGCATCTACCACCTATCAGCCATAGGAGGAGGCATCTACCACCTACCAGTCATAGGAAGAGGCATCTACCACCTACCAGCCATAGGAAGAAGCATCTACCACCTACCAGCCATAGGAAGAGGCATCTACCACCTACCAGCCATAGGAAGAGGCATCTACCACCTACCAGCCATAGGAAGAGGCATCTACCACCTACCAGCCATAGGGGAAGGCATCTGCCACCTACCAGCCATAGGGGGAGTCATCTACCACCTACCAGCCATAGGAGGCATCTACCACCTACCAGCCATAGCAGGAGGCGTCATCTACCACCTACCAGCCATAGGAGGAGGCATCTACCACCTATCAGCCATAGGGGAAGGCATCTACCACCTACCAGCCATAGCAGGAGGCGTCACACAGCAAGGGCCTGAGACTGTTTGGTATAGGCCACAGGCGCATTCCTCCTCCTTCCTCCAAGCATGAAACAGTCAAGGATATTAAACGCTAACTGCAGAGCAGTAATTGGTGGATTTAACTTCAAAAGAGCTGATGAACCGTTGTAGATGGTTAGCTAAATGGAAATTAAAAAACAAAATGGATTCTTTTTGATGTTTTGACTTGCCGGCCCATTATATTTTCAGTCAGAGGGGAGGTTATAGCAAGCTGTGTGTGTGTGTGCTTTTAAAGCATGCTATCCACTGTGAGCCTCAATACCCCTGAGAATCTGTAACACCAGGGAGAAAACATCTGCAATGAAGACAAAACAGTAGGCTGCTACATTATACTGGGTTATTATTTCAACAATATGGCTGCTACATTATACTGGGTTATTATTTCAACAGTACAGCTGCTACATTATGCTGGGTTATTATTTCAACAGTATGGCTGCTACATTATACTGGGTTATTATTTCAACAGTACAGCTGCTACAATATGCTGGGTTATTATTTCAACAGTACAGCTGCTACATTATGCTGGGTTATTATTTCAACAGTACAGCTGCTACATTATGCTGGGTTATTTTTTCAACAGTACAGCTGCTACATTATACTGGGTTATTATTTCAACAGTACAGCTGCTACATTATGCTGGGTTATTATTTCAACAGTACAGCTGCTACATTATGCTGGGTTATTATTTCAACAGTACAGCTGCTACATTATACTGGGTTATTATTTCAACAGTACAGCTGCTACATTATACTGGGTTATTATTTCAACAGTATGGCTGCTACATTATACTGGGTTGTTATTTCAACAGTATGGCTGCTACATTATGCTGGGTTATTATTTCAACAGTATGGCTGCTACATTATACTGGGTTATTATTTCAACAGTATGGCTGCTACATTATACTGGGTTATTATTTCAACAGTACGGCTGCTACATTATACTGGGTTATTATTTCAACAGTACAGCTGCTACATTATACTGGGTTATTATTTCAACAGTACAGCTGCTACATTATACTGGGTTATTATTTCAACAGTACAGCTGCTACATTATACTGGGTTATTATTTCAACAGTACAGCTGCTACATTATACTGGGTTATTATTTCAACAGTACAGCTGCTACATTATACTGGGTTATTATTTCAACAGTACGGCTGCTACATTATACTGGGTTATTATTTCAACAGTATGGCTGCTACATTATACTGGGTTATTATTTCAGCAGTACGGCTGCTACATTATATTGGGTTATTATTTCAACAGTATGGCTGCTACATTATTTTGGGTTATTATTTCAACAGTATGGCTGCTACATTATTTTGGGTTATTATTTCAACAGTACAGCTGCTACATTATTTTGGGTTATTATTTCAACAGTACAGCTGCTACATTATACTGGGTTATTATTTCAACAGTACAGCTGCTACATTATACTGGGTTATTATTTCAACAGTACAGCTGCTACATTATACTGGGTTATTATTTCAACAGTACAGCTGCTACATTATATTGGGTTATTATTTCAACAGTATGGCTGCTACATTATACTGGGTTATTATTTCAACAGTATGGCTGCTACATTATACTGGGTTATTATTTCAACAGTACAGCTGCTACATTATGCTGGGTTATTATTTCAACAACAACCTTTTTATATACACTGAGGGTACAAAATAGTAGGAACACCTTCCGAATAAAACCGGGAAGACTATCAAAAAGTGAATAGCAGAAGGAGAACTGGGGGGAAAAACACGCTGGTTGACTTGACTAAACATACAAGACAAACTGGCACAGAGAGACAGGATACACAGGGATAAATACACTGGGGAAAATAAGCGACACTTGGAGGGGGTGGAGACAGCCACAGGGACAGGTGAAACAGATCAGGGTGTGACAGGTAGGGGTGAAAGTGACTAGGAAATCATGATAGATAATAAACTGAGTAGCAGCAGTGTGTGTGTGTGTGTGTGTGTGTGTGCTTGTGTGTGTGTGTGTGTGTGTGTGTGTGTGTGTGTGTGTGTGTGTGTGTGTGTGTGTGTGTGTGTGTGTGTGTGTGTGTGTGTGTGTGTGTGTGTGTGTGTGTGTGTGTGTGTGTGTGTGTGTGTGTGTGTGTGTGTGTGTGTGTGCCTGTATGTGTGTGTATGTGTGTGTGTGTGTGTGTGTGTGTGTGTGTGTGTGTGTGTGTGTGTGTGTGTGTGTGTGTGTGTGTGTGTGTGTGTGTGTGTGTGTGTGTGTGTGTGTAACATATTCCTAGATGTGTGACAATCTATATCATCGTCATCATTTTATTAATCTACCTAATTAGTGCCAATTAACTGATAGACCTAGATTACTGTGTCTTACTGTGTGTATCCCCAGGATCATAGCAGTCCAATGCTAGACAACTCCAGTAATGTGACCTGAATGTAGCCAAGGGAGAGGAGGAGGGTCCCTGTCAGTTAACTGTCAAATGGTTTGATCCACTAAAAGGCGCATCATGATGGAGGAGCATACCATTGAAAAACATGGGAGGGGGTTCTGGCTATTTGAAAAGCATGTTCATTGTTATCCTGGACCTAGAGTAAGTCATGTAAAATCCTCTGAATATGAAAAATAGGCTCTTATCCAATCAAAAACGCATATTTTGGCCAATAGGTAAAATAAATATGTCTCTGGCATAATCCGTTCAAAAGTTATTGGAGGTTTTAGCCTTGTAGCCTTGTGGCCAAGATTAGGGTGGCTTAATCACTGGAGGCCAGAGAGAAAAAGTGTTAAACAATCAGGAAATAGAATTGTCAGCTGGGCTGAATGCTGAGGGAAAATTAAGGCTAACTGACAGGCTCACCGTTGAACTCGCCATCTTTCTTCTCCAACACGGAGGACATAAAACACTAGAGGCAAGATAGATATTGATTTTGAAACATGACATGTAGTATTTTCATATTTTAGTATACGCTTTTCATATTAATGCAAAGTTCCTGTTATTTTGGTAACTCTGTGAAATGTCATCGGAGCGCTGAGTGTACCGCGGGCTTTTTATTTTCGAAGCCTTTTACATTTAATTCAGCTCGTGTCATGTTAATTTAGCTTCATGCAACCCGCAGAAACGACTTCGCTGACATCTACCACAACATGTAAAATCCTCAGAAGTTGCAGCCGGAAGCAGAGCTGCTCTTCATAAAGAGCTTGGTGCTTATTATCAAATCAAATCCAATTTTATTGGTCACATACGCACATTTAGCAGTTGTTAGTGCGGGTGTAGCTCCAAAAGTGCAGTAGTATTTAACAATTCACAACAATACACACAAATCTAAAAGTAAAAGAATGGAATTAAGAAATATATAATTATTGGATTGAGCAATGTCGGTATGGCATTGACTAAAATACAGTTGAATAGAATACAGTAAATACATATGAGATGAGTAAAGCAGATGAGTAAAGCAGTATATAAACATTATTAAAGTGACTAGTGTTCCATTATTAAAGTGGCCAGTGATTCCAAGATTATTGGATGTACAGTATTAGGTTACGAAATAAGACTTTTTAGATATAATGTTAATGATATGTTAGAGAAAGACCCTACTGAATAATTCAGAACATGAAGAATCATATTTGTCTTGAGGAAGAGAAATGTCATCAGCAAAGCACATTTTCTCCCACTTTGAGCAGAGTGGGTGAGCACCCTATACTCTGCGGATGCAAAGGCTAGGGTCACAGTACAGGACCTAACATACCACCGCAACCAGGTAGGAAGAGATGGAAAAGTATATTTTACCATTTTGAAACTGGAGAAGTTAAATAGCCACCATCTTCTACAAAAACATAGGTGAAAAACTAAATTGAAGATCTGACTGGATCTGTAAACAGCTGTGTTTACTGTATTATAGTAATCAACATTAAAAGTTCAGCAACCTCATTCTCTCTATATGACTGTTTTCTATTCCTTGTCTCCCTGTAGGTGCTAAAATATCAACTGATCTGGGTTGTTTTATAAAACCTTGCTGGCTAGAAGGCTTGCTGACTAGCTGTCTGTCTGGTTGGCTGGCTGGATGAGTGGCTGGTTGGTTAGTTAGCTGTCTGCCTGTCAGTCTGTCTGGCTAGCTGGCTGGCTGTCTAACTCATTGGCTGGCTGGCTGTCATTTCTTGTTTGACTAGCTGGCACCATGGATGGCTGGCTGTGTGGCTGGCTGGCTGGCTGGCTGTGTGGCTGGCTGGCTGGCTGGGCAGGTTTTGATGGATGCTGGAGAGTTCACAGGTTCAGTGTGTGCTCTTATCTATCGCTACCAGCTGGACGTGGGACCAATGACTCAATTCAATACACATCACATTACAGCTACAAGAGAATGGCTGCTCCCTCTCTCTGTATGCGTCACAAATGGCACACTATCCCCTCTATAGGACACTACTACCTTTTGGCTCTGGTCAAAAGTAGTCCACTATATAGGGAATAGGATGCCATTTGGGACGTATTCTTTACTCTGCTGTCATAATAGGAGATCCCTCACCTTGTTAACCCTTCAGCTTTACTAACTCTCTCTCTCTCTCTCTCTCTCTCTCTCTTTCTCTCTCTCTCTCTCTCTCTCTCTCTCTCTCTCTCTCTCTCTCTCTCTCTCTCTCTCTCTCTCTCTCTCTCTCTCTCTCTCTTTGATATTGTACTATTAAAAACCTCTGGAGGCTAAAACACAGAGAAGGATATTAATGTACACCTACTCACCCACCCACAGCAGTGATTGATAATGATTACAGTGAGGGGATCCAATGATGCATGTTCTCAACGGGCAGGTGCTGTCCTGTGCTGTACACTAAACACAAACATTAAATCTATAATGGATTTCTTGTATAAATGTGCTCAAGGGCTTTCCCATTAGGCATTTGTGTACATTAGAAGGATAACGGTCGTGTGGTAATGTAATTTGCTTAATGTTTTCACGCGCATATTATTCTGAAAAAGTATGCTTACGTTAACTTTATTGTTGAGCATCTGATAATCTCATCTGTTCTGCATATAAAGGCTTGACTTTCAGTAACTCAGGAATAACCTCATCTGCAAAGACAAAAGTTAGTCCATTAAAGTCCATAAAATGATACTGTACAGACATACTCTAAGCCACTTTCAAACGATTTGCACCCATTAAAGTTAGCCTAACCCAACCCGTGTTTCTTCCAACAGCTTAGGCCCTGTTTGACCTGCAGTCTCACCAGCCTGAGTTGATCGAATCTCTGATGCGAGGTCAGGGTTGACCCTCTCCTGAGTGGTTATCTCCTAAAATGTTGTACCAGAGAGGAGTGTGTGCGTATGTGTGTGTTCAGAGACCCTTCTGGTCTGGGTCTGAGTCTGGTTAGGGTCCTGGGTCGGCCATCTGAATGCCTCCCTGACTAAAAGCTTCCATTAGCTGTATGTGAGCCATGACATGAGCCAGGAGAGCCGCAGAGTTAAAGATGGGACTAATGCAATTCCATGCAATTCCATGCTCGGCAGAGACAGAGAGAGCGAGAGAGAACAGTTCTGTAGCAGTCAATTTCCGTTCCATAAATTGAGAGGTAAGAATAAAATAAAGTGGAAATTAGCCATAAAACTACTTCCCCATAATGCCGTTCCCCATGGGAGCCGGGGTACCAATGGCCATTTCAAACACAATTAAGAGCATCCTGTCGGGCTGTATCACCGTTTAGTAGGGCAACTGCACCGCCCGCAACCGCAGGGCTCTCCAGAGGGTTGTGCCGGTCTGCCAAATGCATCACTACCTGCCCTCCAGGACACCATCAGCACCCGATGTCACAGGAAGTCCATAAAGATCATCAAGGACAACAACCACACGAGCCACTGCCTGTTCCCCCCGCTATCATCCAGAAGTCGAGGTCACTACAGGTGTATCAAAGCTGGGACTGAGAGACTAAAAAACAGCTTCTATCTCAAGGCCATAAGACTGTTAAATGGCCGTCACTAGCACATAGAGGCTGCTACCGATATGCATAGACTTGAAATCACTGGCCACTTTAAGAAATGGAACACTAGTCACTTTAATAATGTTTACATACAGTGCCTTGCGAAAGTATTCGGCCCCCTTGAACTTTGCGACCTTTTGCCACATTTCAGGCTTCAAACATAAAGATATAAAACTGTATTTTTTTGTGAAGAATCAACAACAAGTGGGACACAATCATGAAGTGGAACGACATTTATTGGATATTTCAAACTTTTTTAACAAATCAAAAACTGAAAAATTGGGCGTGCAAAATTATTTCCACAGATTCTCGATTGGAGAAGAAAGTAAATGTGTGCCATGTAAAAGTGTGCCAATATGTGCCATGTAAAAGTGTGCCAATACGTGCCATGTAAAAGTGTGCCAATATGTGCCATGTAAAAGTGTGCCAATATGTGCCATGTAAAAGTGTGCCAATATGTGCCATGTAAGAAAGCTAACGTTTCAGTTCCTTGCTCAGAACATGAGAACATATGAAAGCTGGTGGTTCTTTTTAACATGAGTCTTCAATATTCCCACGTAATAGGTTTTAGGTTGTAGTTATTATAGAAATTATAGGACTATTTCCCTCTATACCATTTGTATTTCATATACCTTTGACTATTGGATGTTCTTATAGGCACTTTAGTATTGCCAGTGTAACAGTATAGCTTCCGTCCCTCTCTCGCCCCTACCTGGGCTCGAACCAGGAACACATCGACAAAAGCCACCCTCGAAGCAGCGTTACCCATGCAGAGCAAGGGGAACAACTACTCCAAGTCTCAGAGCGAGTGACGTTTGAAACGCTATTAGCATGCACCCTGCTAACTAGCTAGCCATTTCACATCGGTTACACCAGCCTAATCTCGGGAGTTGATAGGCTTGAAGTCATAAACAGCGCAATGCTTGAAGCATAGCAAAGAGCTGCTGGCAAAACGCACTAAAGTGCTGTATGAATGAATGCTTACAAGCCTGCTGGTGCCTACCACCGCTCAGTCAGACTGCTCTATCAAATCATAGACTTAATTATAACATAATAACACACAGAAATACGAGCCTTAGGTCATTAATATGGTCGAATCCGGAAACTATCATCTCGAAAACAAGACGTTTATTCTTTCAATGAACTACGGAACCGTTCCGTATTTTATCTAACAGGACTCTGCATGCAATGAACGCAAGAGAAGTGACACAATTTCACCTGGTTAATATTGCCTGCTAACCTGGATTTCTTTTAGCTAAATATGCAGGTTTAAAAATATATACTTCTGTGTATTGATTTTAAGAAAGACATTGATGTTTTCTGGTTAGGTACACGTTGGAGCAAGGACAGTACGCAGGACACGCTAGATAAACTAGTAATATCATCAACCATGTGTAGTTAACTAGTCATTATGATTGATTAATTGATTGATTGATTGTTTTTTATAATATAAATGTAATACTAGCTAGCAACTTACCTTGGCTTACTGCATTCGTGTAACAGGCAGTCTCCTCGTGGAGTGCAATGAGAGGCAGGTTGTTAGGGCGTTGGACTAGTAAACTGTAAGGTTGCAAGATCGAATCCCCGAGCTGACAAGGTAAAAATATGTTGTTCTGACCCTGAACAAGGCAGTTAACCCACTGTTCCTAGGCCGTCATTGAAAATAAAAATGTGTTCTTAACTGACTTGCCTAGTTAAATAAAGGTTAAATAAAGGTGTAAAAAAAATATATGTTTTTTTTTTAATTGGCGAAATCGGTGTCCAAAAATACAGATTTCCGATTGTTATGAAAACTTGAAATCGGCCCTAATTAATCGGCCATTCCGATTAATCGGTCGACCTCTAGTCAGGACTGCCAAAACAATACAGTATTTAGATCTTGTGTGGTATTATCACTGACACAGACTACACAGTCATACAGGCACACACACAGATATCCATCACAGATCTGTCCGAGTGTTATTGACGTTAACAGGCAAGGGAGGGTAAATAGATGCCTTACTGGAAGTGAGCAGTTAGACAACCAAGCCTTTAGCCTAACTCTCTATATAGAGTATATACACCAGGACTTCAGTCAGTCAATCTAGCCTTTAGTCTAACTCTCTCTATATATACACCAGGACTTCAGTCAGTCAATCTAGCCTTTAGTCTAACTCTCTCTATATATACACCAGGACTTCAGTCAGACAATCTAGCCTTTAGTCTAACTCTCTCTATATATACACCAGGACTTCAGTTAGACAATGTAGCCTTTATTCTAACTCTCTCTATATATACACCAGGACTTCAGTTAGACAATGTAGCCTTTAGTCTAACTCTCTCTATATATACACCAGGACTTTAGTTAGACAATGTAGCCTTTTGTCACGCCCTGCCCTTAGAGAGCCGTTTTATCTCTCTATTTGGTGAAGTCAAGGTGTGATGTGGGGAGGGCATTCTATGTTTTGTATTTCTTTGGTTTTGGCCGAGTGTGGTTCCCAATCCAGAGTAGGGTCTATCGTTGTCTCTGATTGAGAATCATACTTAGGTAGCCTGTTTTCCCACCTATGTTGTGGGATCTTGTTTTTTTGTATCTCTGTAAAGCCGGCAGACCGTGACGTTCGTTATACCTTTTGTTGTTTTTGTTTGGTGTTCTGAGTGTTAAAGATCATGAACACTTTTTTTGTCTTTTTTTGTCTTTTTTGTTATTTCACCTTTATTTAACCAGGTAGGCAAGTTGAGAACAAGTTCTCATTTACAACTACGACCTGGCCAAGATAAAGCAAAGCAGTTCGACACATACAACGACACAGAGTTACACATGGAGTAAAACAAACATACAGTCAATAATACAGTAATAAACAAGTCTATATACGATGTGAGCAAATGAGGTGAGATAAGGGAGGTAAAGGCAAAAAAAGGCCATGGTGGCAAGGTAAATACAATATAGCAAGTACAACACTGGAATGGTAGTTTTGCAATGGAAGAATGTGCAAAGTAGAAATACAAATAATGGGGTGCAAAGGAGCAAAATAAATAAATAAATAAAATAAATACAGCAGGGAAAGAGGTAGTTGTTTGGACAAAATTATAGATGGGCTATGTACAGGTGCAGTAATCTGTGAGCTGCTCTGACAGTTGGTGCTTAAAGCTAGTGAGGGAGATAAGTGTTTCCAGTTCCAGAGATTTTTGTAGTTTGTTCCAGTCATTGGCAGCAGAGAAATGGAAGGAGAGGCGGCCAAAGAAAGAATTGGTTTTGGGGGTGACCAGAGAGATATACCTGCTGGAGCGCGTGCTACAGGTGGGTGATGCTATGGTGACCAGTGAGCTGAGATAAGGGGGGACTTTACCTAGCAGGGTCTTGTAGATGACATGGAGCCAGTGGGTTTGGCGACGAGTATGAAGCGAGGGCCAGCCAACGAGAGCGTACAGGTCGCAATGGTGGGTAGTATATGGGGCTTGGTGACAAAACGGATTGCACTGTGATAGACTGCATCCAATTTGTTGAGTAGAGTGTTGGAGGCTATTTTGTAAATGACATCGCCGAAGTCGAGGATTGGTAGGATGGTCAGTTTTACAAGGGTATGTTTGGCAGCATGAGTGAAGGATGCTTTGTTGCGAAATAGGAAGCCAATTCTAGATTTAACTTTGGATTGGAGATGTTTGATGTGGGTCTGGAAGGAGAGTTTACAGTCTAACCAGACACCTAGGTATTTGTAGTTGTCCACGTATTCTAAGTCAGAGCCGTCCAGAGTAGTGATGTTGGACAGACGGGCAGGTGCAGGCAGCGATCGGTTGAAGAGCATGCATTTAGTTTTACTTGTATTTAAGAGCAATTGGAGGCCACGGAAGGAGAGTTGTATGGCATTGAAGCTTGCCTGGAGGGTTGTTAACGCAGTGTCCAAAGAAGGGCCAGAAGTATACAGAATGGTGTCTTAGTACACTTACCACACTGCACCTTGGTCTACTTCTTCAGACGATCGTCACACCTTTAGTCTAACTCTCTCTATATATACACCAGGACTTGAGTCAGACAATCTAGCCTTTAGCCTGACTCTCTCTATATATACACCAGGACTTCAGTCAGTCAATCTAGCCTTTAGCCTAACTCTCTTTTCCATGTGCACAAATTTGTTTACATCCCTGTTAGTCTCTTTTGCCAAAATAATCCATCCACCTGACAGGTGTGGCATATCATGAAGCTGATTAAACAGCATGATAATTACACAGGTGCACCTTGTGCTGGGGAAAATAGGCCGCTCTAAAATGTGCAGTTTTGTAACACAACACAATGCCACGGATATCTCAAGTTTTGAGGGAGCGTGCAATCTGCATGCTGACTGCAGGAATGTCCACCAGAGCTGTTGCCAGATAACTGAATGTTAATTTCTCTAAACCGCCTACAATGTCGTTTTAGAGAATTTGGCAGTACATCCAACAGGCCTCACAACCGCATACCACGTGTATTGCGTCATGTGGGCGAGAGGTTTGCTGATGTCAACGTTGTGAACAGAGTGTCCCATGGTGTGGTTATGGTATGAGCAGGAAGCATAAGCTACGGACAACGGACACAATTGCAAAAATGCCGTGAAGAGATCCTGAGGCCCATTGAGAGGCCCATTTTTTTTAAAAAGGTATCTGTGACCAACATATGCATATCTGTATTCCCAGTCATGGGAAAACCATTTATTAGGGCCTAATAAATGTATTTAAATTGACTGGTTTCCTCATGTGAACTATAACTCAGTAAAATTTATGAAATTGTTGCATGTTGCGTTTATAATTTTGTTCAGTATATATACAATATATACCAGGACTTCAGTAAGACAATCTAGCATTCAGCCTAACTCTCTCTCTATATATACCCCAGGACTTTGGTTAGACAATGTGTCCTTTAACCCAACTCTCTCTATATGTGACCGACCACCTCGATGGGTCTTATGTAGAAAAAGTGTGAAATGTAATTTTTTTTTACGTTGGACAAAAGTAAGGACTCAGAGCTACAAAATGGTATATGATACACTGCAGTTGAGGAACACTGGTATAGAAAATCTGCTTTAAAAGTTGTGGCTCAGTTGGTAGAGCATGGCACTTACAACGATAGGGTTGTGGGTTCAAATCCCACAGGGGACCAGTACAAACAAAATATGAAAATGTGTGCACTCACTATGTCAGTGACTCTGGAAAAGAGTGTCTGCTAAATGACTCGAATGTAAATTTGTAACCCGACTTTTGAGAGAATGGCCCTTGAATGTTTTGGTACATCTATTGTGTCGAGGCACAGATCTGCGGAAGGGTACTAAAAATCTGGCACCATCCCTACGGTGAGCATGGTGATGGCAGCATCATGCTGTGGTAATGTTTTTCAGCGGCAGGGACTCGGAGACTGGTCAGGATCAAAGGAAAGATGAATGGAGAAAAGTACAGAGAAATCCGAATGCACTGTTTATATACACGGTTTCTAGGTAATAACTCCTAAACTTGGGATAAGGTTAATTATCAGGTATCCTATTGAAATATTGAGTGCTTAGGTTTAGAGGGTCTACACCAGAAGTTAATGGTTATCTGTAGGGGGAAGGTATATAGGGATGATGGGGGTTGAGGTCAGGTCTGGTCACGTTAAGGGAGAAATAAAAGTTTATGGCCCGTATCACTTACGGGCCTAGCAGTAAAGATACAATGTTTGTACAGATGTGTAGGAGGAGCCTCAGCCTAGGAGGAAGGGTTACATATCAGTGGTTGTGTGAAGAGGTCTTTGTCTAATGCAGCTGTATGGATCCTTTGGGAAGAATAAACCTGGTTTAAGCTGTCCGATGAGTTTTACCTCTAGAACCTAACAACACCATCAGGGCCGTATCCACAAAGCATCTTAGAGAAGGTCTTAGCAATCCTGATTAAACCGGTTTTAAGACAACAACAAAAAAACAACTAATTGAAAGGTTTTAGGATGATGTTAAGACAGTGTCCAGACAAACTCTAAGCCAGGATTAAAATCATAAAAGTTTATCTCAGCTGGTAATCACGACAGTTTGAGGTACCGCAAAGGAATGATCGTGACAACACTCATTAACATTGTTGCAAATTGTTGAATAATCACTGGTGATGAGGCATCGCCAGCTGTGAAATCTATAGCAGACAACCATGTGACTGCACATCCAATGTTGCAATAACACGTTTGACATAGTTTTCGCCTGACACGATCACTTTACCTGCTCTTAATTATTGCTAAATATGTTAGC
Organism: Oncorhynchus clarkii lewisi; assembly: GCF_045791955.1. NCBI lineage: Eukaryota > Metazoa > Chordata > Actinopteri > Salmoniformes > Salmonidae > Oncorhynchus > Oncorhynchus clarkii. The sequence continues at coordinate 27,055,658 of NC_092160.1, read as the reverse complement.
ATGCATAACTTTTTCTGATGGTTGTTAAAGGCAGAATTTTGACAATAATTACCACTATATCAACACACTCGTCACTCCCGTTTAACAACTCTAAATCACTTCGACACAGTAGGCATCACGTTACTTGCCATAATGAAGGCAGTACTGAGGATCTGAAATGTCCAAAAGAAAGGAATTAGACCAAAGCCTGACTGTAGTGTAGACATAGAGCTAGTGCATCCCAAATGACACCCTATTCCCTATGGCCCTGCTCAAAAGTAGTACACTAAATAGGAAATTTGGTTCCGTTTTGGACTCACCCCAGGTTCCTTTGTGAAGTGCTTCTGAAGCATTCTATATCCCATATCGTGACTCACAGCATGCAGGCTTCAAATGGAGAGCTGTGACTCACACAACACAGACTGGAGAGGTTTCCGTTCAGATTAAATGCATCTCTGTTACCCGAGACACTTTGTGCACTGAGGTGGCAGTGCTGTGTGTGTGTGTGCTTTCTTGTGTGTGCTTGTATCCAGTTAGGTTTATTTGAGGATAAGGAGCTCCGGCAAAAGAAAAAAAGTGGATTATGTTGTGAATCCGTGTAACCCGTACAAGTGTTGTGAATATGGAGAGACTCTCCTCCACATAAATTCACTTTTTAAGAACCTCTGGCTCTGCCTGCCAGCAAAGATCCATTATCATCATACAGGTCCAATTAGAGAGCAGTGAAATAAATTGGACCCTTGTCAAAAGCACTATAGATGGAATAGGGTGCTATTTGAAATGCACTGGGAGACTTGCCGTCACATCCATAAAAAATAGGCGCTCAGGATGCCCCTAGTATTGAAGGCACCTCCCAATGTTCTGGGGAGCTGGACAAATGTCTAATACTGCAGTGGATCTGGTGTCACCTGGGTGGGGATTCAACATGTTGCCTGGTTTTAATCTACAACACTAGAACATATTCCTGTATTAGCTACAGTAGTAACCTCTGAGTGGGAGAGAGAGAGAGAGAGAGAGAGAGAGAGAGAGAGAGAGAGAGACAGACAGAGAGACAGAGAGACAGAGAGAGAGAGATATATGTCTGAGCAGGGCAGGGATAAAGGCAGGATGGATGTGGTGCTAGGACCTGTCAGTGGTGACAGATGGACGTCTCACAGATGAAGAAGCAAGTGAGACGTTAGAGAACAGTGATGTGCTGCACCGCCCATGTGTGTCTCAGTGTCGGTATATGTGTGTCTCAGTGTCGGTATATATGTGTGTCTCAGTGTCGGTATATATGTGTGTCGGTATATGTGTGTCTCAGTGTCGGTATATGTATGTCTCGGTGTCGGTATATATGTGTGTCAGTATATGTGTGTCTCAGTGTCGGTATATATGTGTGTCGGTATATGTGTGTGTCTCAGTGTCGGTATATGTGTGTCTCAGTGTCGGTATATGTGTGTCTCAGTGTCGGTATATGTGTGTCTCAGTGTCGTTATATGTGTGTCTCAGTGTCGGTATATGTGTGTCGGTATATGTGTGTCTCAGTGTCGGTATATGTGTGTCGGTATATGTGTGTCTCAGTGTCGGTATATGTGTGTCTCGGTGTCAGTATATGTGTGTCTCGGTGTCAGTATATGTGTGTCTCGGTGTCAGTATGTGTGTGTCTCGGTGTCAGTATATGTGTGTCTCGGTGTCGGTATATGTGTGTCTCGGTGTCAGTATGTGTTTGTCTCGTTGTTAGTATGTGTGTGTCTCGGTGTCAGTATGTGTGTGTCTCGGTGTCAGTATGTGTGTGTCTTGGTGTCGGTATATGTGTGTCTCGGTGTCGGTATATGTGTGTGTCTCGGTGTCAGTATATGTGTGTGTCTCGGTGTCAGTATATGTGTGTCTCGGTGTCGGTATATGTGTGTCTCGGTGTCGGTATATGTGTGTGTCGGTGTCAGTTTATGTGTGTCTCAGTGTCGGTATATGTGTGTCTCGGTGTCGGTATATGTGTGTCTCGGTGTCAGTTTATGTGTGTCTCAGTGTCGGTATATGTGTGTCTCGGTGTCGGTATATGTGTGTCTCGGTGTCGGTATATGTGTGTCTCGGTGTCGGTATATGTGTGTGTCGGTGTCAGTTTATGTGTATGTCGGTATATGTGTGTGTCGGTATATGTGTGTGTCAGTATATGTGTGTGTCGGTGTCGGTATGGTGTGTGTGTCCTGTATAGTAAATATACAGTGGGGCAAAAAAGTATTTAGTCAGCCACCAATTGTGCAAGTGCTCCCACTTAAAAAGATGAGAGAGGCCTGTAATTTTCATCATAGGTACACTTCAACTATGACAGACAAAATGAGAAAAAAAATCCAGAAAATCACATTGTAGGATTTTTAATGAATTTATTTGCAAATTATGGTGGAAAATAAGTATTTGGTCACCTACAAACAAGCAAGATTTCTGGCTCTCACAGACCTGTAACTTCTTCTTTAAGAGGCTCCTCTGTCCTCCACTCGTTACCTGTATTAATGGCACCTGTTTGAACTTGTTATCAGTATAAAAGACACCTGTCCACAACCTCAAACAGTCACATTCCAAACTCCACTATGGCCAAGACCAAAGAGCTGTCAAAAGACACCAGAAACAAAATTGTAGACCTGCACCAGGCTGGGAAGGCTGAATCTGCAATAGGTAAGCAGCTTGGTTTGAAGAAATCAACTGTGGGAGCAATTATTAGGAAATGGAAGACATACAAGACCACTGATAATCTCCCTCGATCTGGGGCTCCACGCAAGATTTCACCCTAGTGAATGACCTGCAGAGAGCTGGGACCAAAGTAACAAAGCCTACCATCAGCAAGGGCATTGCAGATAAAACGTGGCTGGGTCTTTCAGCATGACAATGATCCCAAACACACCGCCCGGGCAACGAAGGAGTGGCTTCGTAAGAAGCATTTCAAGGTCCTGAAGTGGCCTAGCCAGTCTCCAGATCTCAACCCCATAGAAAATCTGTGGAGGGAGTTGAAAGTCCGTGTTGCCCAGCAACAGCCCCAAAACATCACTGCTCTAGAGGAGATCTACATGGAGGAATGGGCCAAAATACCAGCAACAGTGTGTGAAAACATTGTGAAGACTTACAGAAATCGTTTGACCTCTGTCATTGCCAAGAAAGGGTATATAACAAAGTATTGAGATAAACTTTTGTTATTGACCAAATACTTATTTTCCACCATAATTAGCTAATAAATTAATTAAAAATCCTACAATGTGATTTTCTGGATTTTTTTCCCTCATTTCTTCTGTCATAGTTGAAGTGTACCTATGATGAAAATTACAGGCCAATCTCATCTTTTTAAGTGGGAGAACTTGCACAATTGGTGGCTGACTAAATACTTTTTTACCCCACTGTATGTGTTTCTGTGTGTTTGCATGCATGTGTGCATACTTCCAGTATTATGCTGACCACATTGTGGTGATGAATCCCCCATTCTGGTTCTTCCATCAGAGAGGCAGGGTATGCTTGTCTCTGTGCCCAGCCTTGGACCTCCCATCTGGGGGCACTTCTGTGTGCCCCAGGCTCTGTCTGGATGGATCAGTGCTGCTCAGGAGCAGAGCCAGGGCCATATACACAGAGAGGACAGAGCCAGATATAAAGAATGCATCCCAAAATGGCACCGTATTCCCTATATTGTGCACTACTTTTGACCCTGGGCCCCAGGTGAAAAGTATTTCATTATAAGGGAACAGTGTGCCATTTGGGATGCAGGCAAAGCCTCACATGCCGTCTAAAACACCACAGCACATGTTCCCTAAAGCCCTATCTGCATATTGTCTCTAGAATACATTCCAGTGTCCTCAAGACATTTGTACATGTTACCGTAAAGACATAATTACAATGGCTATTTTGCAATAGGTTTCTATGCTTGTGAGGAGGTAGCAGTTTCTGTTAATAGAAGCATATGGTATGTGGCCAGACACTGACAATTGTGAATCTATGCAGAAGTTCTGAAAGCAGCATCTAAATACACATGGACAGATTTGAGTTCACCAGACACACATCTTGCTGCTAGCGTGAGCACAGAGATGGAGGGTACGTCGCTGTGAGCCATGGTCAAAAGTAATACACTATATAAGGAATAGGGTGCCATTTCAGATGCAGCCAGAGAGCGGGAGAGAGTGAGAGGGAGAGAGAGAGTCATGGACTCCCCTGCTGACTGCCTCCAGATTCAATAACTCCTCCCTCTCTCTCTCTCTCTCTCTCTCTCTCTCTCTCTCTCTCTTTTTCTCTCTCTCTTGCATTTGATTGCAAATATGCAGAGGGAGTCGAAAAGAGAACACACTGTTGTATAACACAGGTATAAAGGGATAACACAGGTATAAAACACCTGTCTCCGGATTACATCTTCAAACTCAGGGCAACTATGGCATCCGTGACAGAGAGGGAGAAGTGTGCATTCATGTATACGGGTAAAATAGTCTAGCTAGCTACATTTTCAGATATTATACGTTTCTAAGTTGTTTTCATTTCAAGTTAAAGAGTACTGTTAGCTAGCTAAGTAACGTTACCTGGCTGGTTCACTAGCTAATGTTATGTGTTTGATCTGTGGAGTAATATTATTCATATCTCAGAGCCATTTGCATTGTTAATTATAGCCTAATGTTAGCTAGCTAACATTGAATCTGATTGGTTAGCTACCTGCAGATTCATCCAGGGTAGTAACATTATGAGTTGGGATTATGATTCATTGTTTAACTAGTTAGTATGTGCTTACCAGAGACGGTAATGTGAAGTACATGACCTGCACGAAAGTCAATTTAGGATATAACGTTAGGCCAATGAGACAGTGTCCAAGTTCTAAAATTCATTGGTAGAACGCCCTGCTTTTATTTCATCACACTCACAACCGTAATCTATTTTATATAATTAGCTCGCTATTAACTTGTAAATAATGATCTTGTTGTGAGTTTATTTTCCTGTAATAATGAAGACAAATGAGCTAAAGTGAAGACTGTCAGCAATATGATATGATCATTATTTGAACTGGCTAGCCAGCTAACATAACATTAGGTAGCTAGCTAACAAGCTACAAACGAACCAAATCATTGCTTAGAAATTTGCTTTTGGTTGCCTGGTTTGCTAGATTGACATTTACTAAATTCATTTTTAAACGGATTGGTTTATTGGTGTTAAAATACACTAGTTATGCTAATTTGGACCTCCAGGCTGCTGATATCATGCAGTCTGTAGTTTTGTGTTTATACTTTTTCATAACGACAAAGACAAGTTTGATGTCGGATGACAATAGAATGTTAATGATGTCACTGCAACAACTGTCGACAGACATAGTATAAACCGGTCTTTAGTCTTAATCTTTGGTTGTTTAACTAGATACTACCCATCCCGGGTCCGGGAGCGTAATCATCAACTGACACTAATTAGCATAACACAACAGACATAAATATTACAAGAAAATATTCCTATTCATGAAATCACAAGTGAAAATATTGAAACACAGCTTAGCCTTTTGTTAATCACCCTGTCATCTCAGATTTTGAAAATATGCTTTACAGCCAAAGCAAGACAAGCATTTGTGTAAGTTTATCGATAGCCTAGCATAGCATTATGACTAGCTAGCAGGAGGCAACCTGGTCACAAAAATCAGAAAAGCAATCAAATTAAATTGTTTACCTTTGATGACCTTTGGATGTTTTCACTCACGAGACTCCCAGTTAAAAATATTATTTTTGTAGGCGAAATAGCTCCATTTGTTCTTCACGTTTGGCTGAGAAATCGACCGGAACCTACAACTCCGAAAAATATTCCAAATTAGCTCCATAATAACGACAGAAACATGGCAAACGTTTATAATCAATCCTCAAGGTGTTTTTCAAATATCAACCGGGAGTGGTGGCTTCTTAGTAGGATAGAGAGAAACAATGGCCGCATTTGTCCTTTACGCACAAAACACTCTGAGAGACTTCAGCTGACACCTGACGCAATGTTGACGTTCAGGCTCATTTTTCAAAATAAAAGCCTGAAACTATGTATTGTGACATTAGACACATTAGGGAATCCATAGAAAAAGGAATCTAGTTGATATCTCATTCACTGCTCAATAGGGATGCATAGGAACGCAGAGCTTTCTAAATAAGAGTCCCTTCCTGATTGGATTTTTCTCAGGCTCTCGCCTGCAATATCAGTTCTGTTATACTCACAGACAATATTTTTACAGTTTTGGAAACTTTAGAGTGTTTTCTATCCTAAGCTGTCAATTATATTTATATTCTAGCATCTTGTCCTGACAAAATAGCCGTTTACTTTGGGGACTTTATTTGTCCAAAAATGAAAATAGTGCCCCTAGATTCAAGAGGCTAATACATGGCCTCACGTGATTCCGTAAAGAGATGGGTGGGGCTAAGGCTTAAGAGGGTGTGAATAATGCTGAATAAGTGTCAAGAGCCATTTTCTCAAAAGTGAGGTTACAAGTTTATCAACTTTCAAAGCAGAATTACTTTCCCATTGTACCATTTTCTAGCTCTCAGTCTCTACTTTATCTAATGTAAAAAAACACTATTTCAAATTGAGCCGGTCAGTCACATATGATGAGACACACATACACGTGCACACGCACAATGCTGTAAAGTACTGAAGTAAATATACTTGAAAGCCTACTGAAGTGTTTTTGGGGGTATCTGTACTTTACTAATTATATTTTTGACAACTTTTACTTTTACTCCACTACATTCTTAATGAAAATAATGTACTTTTCATTCCATACATGACACCCAAAAGTACATTACATTTTGCATGCAGGGAAATCTAATTCATACACTTATCAAGAGAACATCCCTGGTCATCCCTACTATCTCTAATCAAGCGGACACACTAAACACAAATGCTTAGTTTGTAAAATTATGTTAGAGTGTGCCGCTGGCTAATGGTAAAAATATATATATATAAAATTGTCCCAAATGGTTTACTTAATATAAGGATTTTGAAATGATTTACACTTTTACTGATGATACTTAAGTATATTTGAGCAAGTACATTAACATTTGATACTTAAGTATATTTAAAACCAAATACTTTTTACTTTTACTCAAGTAGTATTTTACTGTGTGACTTTAGCTTGAGTCATTTTATATTAACGTATCTTTACTTTTACTCAAGTATTGGATACTTTTTCCACCACTAGACACGCACATACACAAGCACACACACATACACACAGAGAGCACTCTTCTGGGGAAAACACATTTGTTTGAGTCATTGAAGACACTTGACCGTGCAGACCTGGGATGTCACTGAGATAAACACTGGTTAGGGAACACTAATGGAACAGAGCGAGCGAGAGAGCGAGAGAGAGAGAGAGAGAGAGATAATACCCACAACCAACCGACCAAAATCTTTGGGGAGTTACAACAAAAACAACACCCACGTTACCAAGGTCATAGATAGATAGTAGTATGGCCAGGGCGTGACACTCTGACAGAAGTCAGCATCCACTGCCTCCACTCAGGCATACACTGATGCTACCATACAGCATCATATACACACACATGCTGGCAGGAAACATATGGCTATGTGCTGACTTGGTTATTGTACACATTCCCTCCCCCATCGTGTTCGTTTACTGTATGTTGCTTTTATGTCTGTCTCTTCCTGGAGGGAGAAGACACATCTGGGCATGTCTGTCTGTCTCTTTCTGGTGGGAGAGGACACATCTGGGCATGTCTGTCCGTCTCTTTCTGGTGGGAGAGGACACATCTGGGCATGTCTGTCTGTCTGTCTCTTCCTGGTGGGAGAGAACACATCTGGGCATGTCTGTCTGTCTCTTCCTGGTGGGAGAGGACACATCTGGGCATGTCTATGTCTGTCTCTTCCTGGAGGGAGAGGACACATCTGGGCATGCTTATGTCTGCCTCTCCCTGGAAGGAGAGGACACATCGAGGCATGTCTATGTCTGTCTCTCCCTGGAAGGAGAGGACACATCTAGGCATGTCTATGTATGTCTCTTCCTGGAAAGAGAGGACATATCTGGGCATGTCTATGTCTGTCTCTTCCTGGAGGGAGAGGACACATCTGGGCATGTCTGTCTGTCTCTTCCTGGAGGGAGAGGACACATCTGGGCATGTCTATATCTGTCTCTTCCTGGAGGGAGAGGACACATCTGGGCATGTCTGTCTGTCTCTTCCTGGAGGGAGAGGACACATCTGGGCATATCTGTCTGTCTCTTCCTGGAGGGAGAGGACACATCTGGGCATGTCTGTCTGTCTCTTCCTGGAGGGAGAGGACACATCTGGGCATGTCTGTCTGTCTCTTCCTGGAGGGAGAGGACACATCTGGGCATGTCTGTCTGTCTCTTCCTGGTGGGAGAGGACACATCTGGGCATGTCTGCCTGTCTCTTCCTGGAGGGAGAGGACACATCTGGGCATGTATGTCTGTCTCTTCCTGGTGGGAGAGGACACATCTGGGCATGTCAAAGATTAAACAATTCACACTATTGGCTGATGTTTATCAGTACACAGGTTTAACACATGCCAAACAATAACAATTTTCATGTATTGATTCTTCTGGCAATTTTTGGTCATGAGGTAACAGTTTTCCATATCTGATAAAGTCATAAAGTCCTGTCCTATTTTATTCTAGAAAATGAGTAAATCCTGACAAGGTAACAAAATGGTGGGATGTTGCCATTGAAACACACACACACACACACACACACCATCCCTACTGATTGTGTTGTGTGAAGCGGAGGGCCTCGGCCTGCTAATGATCAATCCAGAAGGTCTTTAATTATTTACTGTTCTGTTGGCAGGAGAACAAGAAAACCAGGAGTTTGTGTTTGTTTGTTTGTGTGTGTGTGTGTGTGTGTGTGTGTGTGTGTGTGTGTGTGTGTGTGTGTGTGTGTGTGTGTGTGTGTGTGTGTGTGTGTGTGTGCGCGCTTGTGCGCATGCATGCATTTGCATGTGGGTGCGTGCATGCGTTGGCAGGAGAACCAGGAACTCTGGGCTAGAATCAAAGGCCTGGCTGATCACACAGGACCATGAAAGGGGCAGGGAAACAAGGAAACAGGGAGGACCTGCCCTGCGACAGGCCGTAATACGCTAAACTAAGCTAACTGCACTAAATGCAAAGCATTTATAGCTGAATAAACACCTGTTACATCTGGAGGAGAGGAGAGATCTCTCTGGGGGAGGAGATAATTAGGAGAGTTTACTAGAGACCCAGCTAGGGCTGTGGCTGTCATGACATTTTGTCCACCGGTTATTGTCATGCAAAAGACTGTTGGTCTCCAGTAATTGACTGTTAATTAACATAAACACGTTTAGCATCTCCACACCTCCACTCATCAAAAGTCTAATAAATCAATTTAATATACACAGTCACAATAAATACATGATTTGTTTTAGTCATGTCAAAAGAAACATTATGATATGAAGAAAATGTAGGCCTTTCTTATTTGATGATGCTTCCTGCCATAGATTGTAGGCTTGTTCATTTAGCCGACAAGATATGCTGTGCCATTATTTTATTTGATATGATTTGATAGTAAGAAGAATATACAGTACATTCGGAAAGTATTCAGACCCCTTCTCCTTTTCCGCATTTTGTTAAGTTACATACTTTGTCATGCTGCACAATCCACAATGGCACGAAAACCAAAACACACAGCACAGGTACTCACACGCACCAACGGACAATGTAACAATAATCGACAGCCCAATGGAAACCAAAGGGCACACTTGTACACATACTAATCAGTGGGAACAGGGGATAGGTCTGCGTAATGAAAGTTCCGGAAGGATCTGTGACATATTTTTAAAAATCCTCATCAATACCCCATATTGACAAAGCGAAACAGATTTTTAGACATTTTTGCGCATTTATTACAAATAACAAAGAAATACCTTGTCTACATACATATTCAGACCCTTTGCTATGAGACTCGAAATTGAGCTCGGTGCATCCTGTTACCATTGATCATCCTTGAGATGTTTCTACAACATGATTGGAGACCCCTGTGGTAAATTCAATTGATTGGACATAATTTGGAAATGCACACACCTGTCTATGTAAGGTCACACAGTTGACAGTGCATGTTAGAGCAAAAACCAAGCAATGTGGTCAAAGGAATTGTCAGAGACTTATCTCAAAGCCACTCCTGCATTGTCTTGGCTGTGTGCCTAGGGTCGTTATCTGTTTCTACCCTCCGAGAGAGGATTGTGCAGAGCCGCAGATCTGGGCAAGGGTACCAAAAAATGTCTGCAGCATTGATTGTCCCCAAGAACACAGTGGCCTCCATCATTCTTAAATGGAAGAAGTTTGGAACCACCAAAACTCTTCCTAGAGCTGGCCGCCTGGCCAAACTGAACAATCAAGGAAGAAAGACTTCAGGGTCAGGGAGGTGATCCAGAACCCAATGGTCACTCTGACAGACCTCAGAGTTCCTCTGTGGAGATGGGAGGACAACCATCTCTGCAGCACTCCACCAATCAGGCCTTTATGGTAGAGTGGCCAGATGGAAGCCACTCCTCAGTAAAAGGCACATGACAGCCCGCTTGGAGTTTGCTAAAAGGCACCTAAAGACTCTCAGACCATGAGAAACAAGATTAGATCGTGTGATGGAACCAAGAATTGACCTCTTTGGCCTGAATTCCAAGTGTCATGTCAGGAGGAAATCTGGCACCATCGCTATGGTGAAGCATTATGGTGGCAGCATCAAGCTGTGGGGAATTTTTTCAGCGGCAGGGACTGGGAGACTAGTCAGGATCAAGGGAAAGATTGATGAAAACCTCCTCCAGAGTGCTCAGGATCTCAGACTGGGGGCTAAGGTTCTCCTTCCAACAGGATAACGACTCTAGGCACACAGCCAAGACAATGCAGGAGTGGCTTTGAGATAAGTCTCTGAATGTCCTTGAGTGGCTGAGCCAGAATCTGATCGAACATCTCTGGAGAGACCTGAAAATAGCTGTGCAGCAATGCTCCCCATCCAACTTGGCAGAGCTTGAGAGGATCAGCAGAGAAGAATGGGAAAAACTCCCCAAATCCAGTTGTGCCAAGCTTGTAGCGTCATACCCAAGAAGACTGGAGGCTGTTATCGCTGCAAAAGGTGCTTCCACAAAGTACTGAGTGAAGGGTCTGAATACTTATGTAAATGTGATATTTCCAATTTTTATTTCTAGTAAATTAGAAAACATTTCTAATAAAATGTTTTTGCTTTGTCATTTATGGGGTATTGTGTGTAGATTGATGACGACAAAACCATTGAATCAATTTAAAAGCCCAAATTAAGGCTGTAACATAACAAAATGTGGAAAAACTCAAGAGGTCTGAATACTTTCTGAAGGCACTGTATATGGGGTGCATGGTGCGACTATAGGCTTTTGATGATTTGAAAAAGTAGCAAAAACGGCTTGTGCACTGTTCCTTGTCTCAGGCTGCACAGCTGTTGTCTTATCAATCATATGTTCACATGAGACTATTCTCAGTTTAATCTTATCTTAGTTTCGATTTAGAATGGACCATTATCAAATGGGCAGGGGGAAAAATACATGTCATGTGTATGCACTCGAATAGCGAATGGAGGCCAAGCGCTTTCCCGCAGGTCCGTTTTTATAGCAAAGCATGTGATAAATATGAGCAGCTGAGAAATGAATATAAGAACATTTATTTCACGCCACTGTTTGAGGAGCGTGCTCTTGCTGCGCGACAGGTGATATTCCACCCACACTCTGTATGCTATGGGCTCTCCAACCTTGTTCCTGCAGCTACCCAGTGCTTCATTTGGGAAACCAAGTGAAATCTGTTCAGGAACATCAACAGTAACATGTTTTCGCAGCGAAAACATATTTCACTAAACTGTTGACAGCCCGCCTGCGCTGCTCGAGAAAGGAATAAAGGAGAGAGAGGGGGAGATGGAAACGCATGGTGGTGAGATATTCTGTATAGCTAAAGGTAATGTGTCACTCAATTAATTATGAAAAATCCCTTTTATAAGGCTATTCAAAATCAAATACAAATGTACAAATTGTAGGCTAACTGTAAGCCGCCCTACACAATCAATGAAACAACAGCATCGCCTCAGACTATTCGTTCTCTCCTAGACTCATGGATAGACATGTTGTAGCGTCCAGTATGCATAATATCCATAATGCATAATAATACTGTCCACACTCAAAGACGGTTACTCTAATTTGTTTAATTTTGGAGTATATGCTAGAACAATTATGTACCAAAGATCTTAAATCAGTTTTGTTTGATGTTTTTCTGCCATGAGTATTATGCAGTAGGCTATGTATTGTATAAGGGCACAATCATAATATTAATTCAGTTTTTAGGGCTCGTAAGCCTATGCATAAACTCTAATACGCGTATGGATGTTTTGAATTAATCCTCACCTTAGGAAACTCTGTCCGTTTCGTTGTGTTAGGCTGTGAAACAACATCCACAACAACCATGTTTTACATTGTTTCAACCTGCTGTTGAACATCTTTCTTCAAATTGATCATCGCAGTGATGTGAGTTTTAAAAGTACAATAGGCCTACTGTTTTGATGACAAGTGTTTGATGTGATTTTCGATTATATTTGCATTGATGTCAGAGTGGTCAGAGGAACAATAGAGCCCTGAGTACCAGGTCATTAGCGATCTGATGGTACCAGGTCATTAGCGATCTGATGGTACCAGGTCATTAGCGATCTGATGGTACCAGGTCATTAGCGATCTGATGGTACCAGGTCATTAGCGATCTGATGGTACCAGGTCATTAGCGATCTGATGGTACCAGGTCATTAGCGATCTGATGGTACCAGGTCATTAGCTAGTTGGGTACTACCAAAGCATGTCCAGAGTGCATAAAAGAAGATCAACTTGACTCAACGGTCATTTGGAATGTTACTGTGGTCATGACTGCCGGTGTGGCGGTAATATAATCATGGCAACAGCCCTAGACCAAGAAATAAAGTAGTTATATCCCAAATGGTAACCTATTCCCTATCTGGGTGAACTATTCCCTATCTGGGTGAACTATTCCCTATCTGGGGTACACAAAAGGGCAATCAGTATTGTTAAAAAAAATATATTAAATCCACCACACAAATACTTGTTAATACTTCCAGTTCTCTCTCTGTGGGTCTAACCCCAAGAAGTTGTGGAAACGGTTAAAGACCTGGAGAATAAACCCTCCTCCTCACAGCTGCCCATGTCCCTTAATGTTGATGATGTGGTTTTTACTGACAAGGAGCACATGGCTGAGCTCTTTAATCACCACTTCATTAAGTGGCTCAGCCGTGGCTCATTGCCAGTCCAACATTTCCTCATCTCCCAGCAGCCCTTCTAATTCGACTAGCTCTGATGCTCCTCCCTCTTTCCCCCATGCCCCGCTACAAAGTTTCTCCCTGCAGGTGGTGTCACGTTCTGACCTTAGTTCCTTTGTTTTGTCTTTTGTTTTAGTATGGTCAGGTCGTGAGTTGGGTGGGTTGTCTATGTTAGTTTGTCTATGATTTTCTATTTCTGTGTTTGGCCTGGTATGGTTCTCAATCAGAGGCAGCTGTCAATCGTTGTCCCTGATTGAGAAACATATTTAGGTAGCCTGTTTTCCATTGTGTGTTGTGGGTGGTTATTTTCTGTTTAGTGTTGTACCTTACAGGACTGTTCGTTGGTTGTTTATTGTTTTGTTTTCTGTATTCATTAAAATATTTAAAATATGAACACTTACCACTCTGCACCTTTGTCCTCCTCTCCTTCCCCAGATGACAAATATTACAGGTGGTCACTGAGTCTGAGGTGCCAAAGGAGCTCCTTAAACTTGACCCCCAAAATACATCTGGGTCAGATGGGTTAGATCCTTTCTTCTTTAAGGTTTTATCCCCTATCATCGCCAAGCCTATCTCTCACCTTTTTAACATGTCTCTCCTCTATGGGAAGGTTCCCATTGCTTGGAAGGCAGCCACGGTGGGTCCTTTATTTAAAAGAGGGGCTCAAGCTGATCCTAACTTTTATAGGCCAAATTCTATTTTGCCCTGTTTATCAAAAGTGTTAGAAAAACTTCTCAATAAGCAACCGACTGGCTTTCTTGATGTCTATAGTATTCTCTCTGGTATGCAATCTGGTTTCCTCTCAGGTTATGGATGTGTCACTGCAACCTTAAAGGTCCTAAATGATTGATCTTAAGCAATGTTGTGCTGCTATTTTTATTGACTTGGCCAAAGCTTTTGACACGGTAGACCATTCCACTCTTGTGGGCCGGCTAAGGAGTATTGGTGTCTCTGAGGGGTCTTTGGTCTGGTTTGCTAACTACCTCTCTCAAAGAGTGCAGTGTGTAAAGTCAGAACATCTGCTGTCTCAGCCACTGCCTGTCAACAAGGGAGTACCCAAGGCTCCAACCTAGGCCCCACGCTCTTCTCAATTTACATCAACAACATAGCTCAGGCAGTAGAAAGCTCTCTCATCCATTTATATGCAGATGATACAGCCTTATACTCAGTCTTATACTTATACAGCCACTCCCCTGATTTTGTGTTAAACGCTCTACTACAAAGCTTTCTTAGTGTCCAACAAGCTTTCTCTGCCCTTAACCTTGTTCTGAACACCTCCAAAACAAAGGTCATGTGGTTTGGTAAGAAGAATGCCCCTCTCCCCACAGGTGTGATTACTGCCTCTGAGGGTTTAGAGCTTGAGGTAGTCTCCTCATACAAGTACTTGGGAGTATGGCTAGAGTATGGTACACTGTCTTTCTCTCAGCACATATCAAAGCTGCAGGCTAAGGTTAAATCTAGACTTGGTTTCCTCTATCATAATAGCTCCTCTTTCACCCCAGCTGCCAAACTAACCCTGATTCAGATGACCATCCTACCCATGCTACATTACGGAGACGTAATTTATAGATAGGAAGGTAAGGGTGCTCTTGGGTAGATAGGTATTCTTTACCATTCGGCCATCAAATTCCAAATAGTATCCGTAATGTCCACAGAAACATGTCAAACGTTTTTTATAATCAATCCTCAAGTTGTTTTTAAAATATGTAATCGATAATATATCAACCGCAACTGTCTTTTTCAGTCAGAGACGGAAAGGCAATGGCTGCCCAAACACTGTTACGCATACAAAACGCTGTTGGCACCCGGTCATACAATGACCCGATGTTATCTTTCTCGCTCATTTTTCAAAATAAAAGCCTGAAACTATGTCTAAAGACTGTTGACATCTTGAGGAAGCGATAGGAAAAGGAATCTGGTTGATATCCCTTTAAATGGAGCAAAGGCAGGCTATGGAACATCGAGTTTTCAAAATAGAAGCCACTTCCTGGTTTGATTTTCCTCAGGGTTTCGCCTGCAATATCAGTTGTGTTATACACACAGACAATATTTTGACAGTTTTGGAAACTTTAGAGTGTTTTCTATCCAATACTAATAATAATATGCATATATTATTATGGCTGGGGGGGCATATATATATGCCCCCCAGCCATAAGAATTTTTAGGACACATCACTGCACTAAATACTCCTCTGTAAACTGGCATTTCTGTATATCCGTCGCAAGACCCACTGGTTGATGCTTATTTATAAAACCCTCTTAGGCCTCACTCCCCCCCCATCTGAGATATCTACTGCAGCCCTCATCCTCCACATACAACACCCGTTCTGCCAGTAACATTCTGTTAAAGGTCCCCAAAGCACACACATCCCTGGGTTGCTTCTCTTTTCAGTTCACAGCAGCTAGCGACTGGAATGAGCTGCAACAATCACTCAAACTGGACAGTTTTATCTCCATCTCTTCATTCAAATACTCAATCATGGACACTCTTACTGACAGTTGTGGCTGCTTCGCGTTTTGTTTTTCGCGTAGTGTTGTCTCGACCTTCTTGCTCTTTGTGCTGTTGTCTGTGCCCAATAACGTTTGTAGCATGTTTTGTGCTGCTACCATGTTGTGCTGCTGCCACGTTGTGTTGTTACCATGTTGTTGTGATGTTGTGTTGCTACCATGTTGTGTTTTCATGTGTTGCTGCCATGCTATGTTGTCGTCTTAGGTCTCTCTTTATGTAGTGTTGTGGTGTCTCTCTTGTCGTGATGTGTCCTGTATTTATATTTTTAAATCCCAGCCCCCGTCCCCGCAGGAGGCCTTTTGCCTTTTGGCAGGCCGTCATCGTAAATAAGAATTTGTTCTTAACTGACTTGCCTAGTTAAATAAAGGTTTTAAAAAATCTATAAATAATTCCAACATTATTCTATTTATTTTTGAAGAAACCATCGTTCCTTGATTCCGTCTTCTGAGGCTACTCTTAAAACAAATGTGACACTGTTTATGCGCAATTAGCATTTTTCCCCCAAAAGTAACAGTAATCTGTTAAACTTGCTTGTTTCCCCGCTGCTCAGCCACTCGCAACACAGCATGTTGTCTCTGCTATTCATCTGTACAGAACCACCATTCTGTGTGTGTGTGTGTATGTGCGTTCGTGCATGCATGCGTCTGTATGTGTGTGTGTTGATGTGTGTGTGTATGTGCGTTCGTGCATGCATGCGTCTGTGTGTGTGCCCGTGCCCATGTGTTCTCACACGAAGGCTCACTCTTTCTGCCCCTCCAGTGTTCCTGACAAAAGCTCTCATGTCGTAATAAACCACATTCTCACTCCATTGCTGAAATGGCCCATTGTTCATTTACCCAGTATCATTATGAAGGAGAAGTCGAGTGGTGCTTTTATTTCCACTTGAAGAAGTTTATTTTATTTTAATAAATGTTTTGGTCTGTGACTTTGTCTATTTTTTTTACAGGAGTGAGATCCCTAATTTCCTCCATCCCTCCATCTCCCTTCCATCTTATCTTAGTATTTCCTTTTGACTTTGACCACTGATAATTTATGTGGGTGAGAGAGAGATGGGCGTTGGATGAATTTCAGACTGACCTTGTTGCATTACCTTACCCTCAAAATCCCTTCTTCCCTTCTTCCTGTCAGACCAAATAGGGACATTTTTAATTAAATGTGTGATAGCCAAATTGGAATACTTATCTTGGTATGTTTCTTTTTCCCCTTTGATCTACATTTCCATTATCTTTGTCTCTGGAACTGTCAGCACATCAAGATTTCCCGTTCCCAGACAGGCCTTTATTACGCTCTGCAGAGAGCCTGACTTCTACTAAGGTGGAGGAAAGTCGACGCTCTAATCTTAGCGCCTGCCATAAACCCGTAGACACTATAAATGGCTGAATTCACACACACACTATCTCTCTCTCACACACACACACACACACACACACACACACACACACACACACACACACACACACACATACATACACAGTGCTACTCTGATTAAGCTTGTTTTACCATTGAACCAAACAGTACAGTGTGACATTTCACCTCAATTATAATTATGGAATATAACTAACATACCGTACACACACTGCCTTTGGCTAGCATTGTCCTTCCTAACCTTATAGCACAAAACAATCTCCAACCTATATGCACTCAAAATAGCCCCCAGAGAAAACATACATTAATAAATATGACTGGACTGACTGTTTCTGTACATGTTGGACCATATAAATCAGAATTTGAGTGGAGGAGAAGGTGATGTCATCCTAGAAGAACATGGATTCTCACTTCTTCTCAATGCTCTTTCTTTCTCCTGGTAATGGAATGAACATGGTCTCAAAAGAATCTGGACTCAAACAGCAGCTACCTCTTTCTCTCTCTCTTTTCTCCCTCTCTCCCTCTCTCTCTTTCATTCTCAATCCCTTATTCCCTGCCTTTCTATCTCTCACTCTCTATAACTCTCTGACTCCCCCCTTTCTCTCTCTTTTTCTCTTTCACTCTCCCTCCTATCTCCCCTCTCTATCTGAACACAGAAGAAGTCTGTTTATAGATTCCTCCTCTGCCTGCATTATGCAGTGGTGTAGGAGAGCTGATTACAATCACCCCCAGGCCCTCTTCATACAGAATTCTCCTGGCTCTCCCTTCCCATCATCTTCCTCTCTCCTCCTCTCCCTCTCTCCTCCTCTCCCTCTCCTTTCCAGGATATATCTCTCTCTTCTCCCCCTCACCTGTCCCCCTCCCTCCCTTCTCTATTCCTCTCCATGTCATATTAAAAAAATACAAAATCCGTCCTTCTTTTCCCCTAACACCTCCCTCCTCTTCTCCCTCTACCCCTCCAACCCCCCATCCCCGTTCCCCACTATGTTAATCACAGGAGTAAATAATTCAATTCTATTCAATTCAAGGTCTTTATTGGCATGGGAAACATATGTTAACATTGCCAAAGCAAGTGAATAAAGACAATAAACTAAAGTGAAATAAGCGCATGCTGGGGTTGGGGGGGGGGGGGGGGGGTCCTTCTTCAATAGGGGTTAATGGGATTCCGAATGTGTCGCTGTCTTCTAGAATCCCTGTAATTACATCAATAGAAATGCTTCTAGCATTCAGAACGTGGTTCCATATAACCCCACAGGATTCCACTTAAGATAGTGAAGCTGCAGTTGTGGGATAGGAAGGGGATCAGTAACAGTAGCTGTGATAGGTTAGGGGATAGGAAGGGGATCAGTAACAGTAGCAGTGATAGGTTGGGGGATAGGAAGGGGATCAGTAGCAGTGATAGGTTGGGGGATAGGAAGGGGATCAGTAACAGTAGCAGTGATAGGTTAGGGGATAGGAAGGGGATCAGTAACAGTAGCAGTGATAGGTTGGGGGATAGGAAGGGGATCAGTAGCAGTGATAGGTTGGGGGATAGGAAGGGGATCAGTAACAGTAGCAGTGATAGGTTAGGGGATAGGAAGGGGATCAGTAACAGTAGCAGTGATAGGTTAGGGGATAGGAAGGGGATCAGTAACAGTAGCAGTGATAGGTTAGGGGATAGGAAGGGGATCCGTAACAGTAGCAGTGATAGGTTAGGGGATAGGAAGGGGATCAGTAACAGTAGCAGTGATAGGTTAGGGGATAGGAAGGGGATCAGTAACAGTAGCAGTGATAGGTTAGGGGATAGGAAGGGGATCAGTAATAGGTTATAGGTTGTGTATGTTTCTGCCGCCCAAGACATTCATCAGTGTAGAAAAGCTCTGTTATTGATTTGGGGTGGCGAGAAGTTTGTGTAACCAAATTAAGGCTTGTTATGGTTGAGTTGAATCAGTGACTACCTAGAACAATTCACATTACACAGATTATGCCTGTGGTATAATGTCCTGACCATCCAACTGACGTAGTACAGACAAGGTGCATTCATGACACGTGTGTCAACGTTTTGTTTATCAGCACTCCTACTTTGATAAGCTTTGTGAAGTACTGGCAGCTTGTCAGAAAAGGGCTCTAAACTCTGGTAATTGCCTAATTCTTCCTCTCTTCCTCCTGCAACTGTCTCAGGGGGTGTTTCCCTTTCTGCCCAGCTCTCTCACTCTCTCACTCTCTCTCAGCTGCAACAGGAACAATTAATTAATAGCGATGTGGGGCACACTGAAATCAAAAGTCTCAGAGTATTCTTAGCTAATCACTATAATAAAATAGCTTGATAATTCCCACTAGGATCACCTGTATTCAATAACTTATTTCTGTAACGTGTGGTGGTTAATTTCTGTATTATCAAATGAGGAGAGACACATTTATCACACAAGTCAGAGTTATACTTCAAGTTATACTTCAACTGAATCTTTATTCGTGAGAGCTCTGCAATAGCGATGGCTGGTCAACGAACAAAGATATATATATAGTCTATATGACAAACAACAGATGTGTGGAATGGGTCACAAGGTGAGACTTGATACATGAGAAAGGAGTATCACCCAGCCAGATAGCATTTGCTATGAAGACTGATCTTGTTGTACAGAGTTTGGTCCCTAAAACAAGGCTCCGATCTCATCCCTGATACTTCACAGTACAGAAACACCAACTCATTCTATGGCATAAATTAATTGTCAACTCCAGATACCCCTATCTCAAGTAAAACCCATGTCCTTGGCCACACGCCTGGACAAGCTCACTGAGGGGAGTGAGCCTCTAGGTCATACACTATCCCAGGATAAGTGCAACATCAGAGATGACATACAATGGTTCCAGACACTACCCCACACATCCTGTCTCAGACCTTATCTCCCCAAAAACCGGAGGGTGTGACTGGCGCACAGACATTGTGGAGACAAGTAATTGGTTCTCCATTAATCACACCCTCCCTTCACATGGTTTAAGAATAGGTAAAGATACATATCAACATATGAAGACAATGTTCCCTCCTGTCCTCTTCTCTTTCTGATATTCTGCATAGCAACAGGGACATGTGATAGACAAGCCTGATTTCTCCCCTCTTTGGGCCCCAGGTGACTGAGGCCCATATGAGGGAGGAAGTGCAACTGCCAACACCAGAGTCCGAAGGAATATATTCTAATAACAAGAGTTCAACAGTTTTAATCACATAAGCATATTAAGCAGATAAGACATCTTAATTATCTATGTTACCGAGCTAATTCTGATTCTCCCGCCACAAACGTTTGGTGACATTGGAGAGGAATGGATGATTCCCTGATGGCTCATGGGTTACTAGGTGTTTAGAAATGGCTTGACAGATTATCTTTTTGTCATCATACACTCAGTAGTTTCAAGGCTCCATCTGAAGATCTTGTTCCTGGATGTTGGTGGACACGGTCATCCTTTTTCACAGCTCAAGTTATTAACATTATAATGAATAAGAGGGGGGACCTGAACCTAGATCACCACTCCGGTCCCTGAATGAATGGCCATGGACTACCTTAGTTAATGGAGCAGTGCTAGTGTTCACTGACCTGTGGGTCTGTAGAAGGCAATAACTCAGCTGAATTGTCTTCTCTTCAAGAGACAAGAAAGCAGTTCTTTAAACTCCCTCTAAATCAAGCCTGAGCCTGCGTCCCAAAATGGCACCCTGTTTCCTATTTAGACCTCTCCATCATGGTTGACAACTCCACAGTGTCGCCCTACCAGGGTGCAAAGAACCTTGGCGTGACCCTGGACCCTGTTGTTCTCTGCAAATACCGATTGACTCGCTCCTGTTTATGCTATACAACATCTGTAGAGACCAGAGGTGGCGAGTATGACCCTACCTCACACAGGAAGCAGCAGGTTCTAATAAAGGCACTTGTCATCTCCTGTCTGGACTACCGCAACTCCCTGTTCTCTAGGTGCCATCAAACCCCTGCAACTTATCCAGAACGCTGCAGCCCGCCTGGTGTTCAACCTTCCCAAGTTCTCTCATGTCACCACGCTCCTCCACGCACTCCACCGGCTTCCAGTCAAAGCTCGCATCCCCTATAAGACCATTGTGCTAACCTACGGAACAACAAGAGGAACTGCCCCTCCCTACCTTCAGGCTATGCTCAAACCATACACCCCAACCCGAGCACTCTTTTCTGTCACCTCTGGTCTCTTGGTAAACCCACCCCTACGGGAGGGTGGTTCCCGCTCAGCTCTTCTCTATCCTGGCACCCCAATGGTGGAACCAGCTTCCCCCTGAAGCTAGAACAGGGGGAAGTCCCTGCCCATCTTCCGAAAACATCTGAAACCCTACCTCTTCAAACAGTATCTTAAATAATCCTTCTCACCTTAACCCCCCCACCAACGACATTCCTTCGGGGGCAGGTCAAAACATTCACGGACATTTATCTGTCCTGGGAGATGAACGTTGGGTTGTCATTTTACCTGACGTTCTCTTTCTAGCTTTTTGTTGTTGTTGAATTTTGACCTGGAGTCATACATCTCTCTACTCCAATGATTAATCCATAGATAAAAATGGAAACCTAGTTCGTTTTTAGTTATCTTTTAATAATCTTTTAAGCATCCACATGGGTTTGTATCCTCCTGACACCCAATAAGGAAGGGACTGAGGTATATTTTAGCGCTTTGCTACAGAGATGCCTGTTCATGCATGCGAGCAGTTTGGGTGAAATGATTGAATAGCAAGTATGTGTACATTTATTTTACAACGCCTGCGCATGCAACCTAGCTGGTGAGGTTTGCATGTTGCTAAAGCTACTGTATTGGCCCCTTGGGTTAAGAATTATCTATAACACTCAAGCCAGATGCCTTAGCTGGCTGTTAGAAGGAGTGGAGCCCTAGGATCCCTCATGGTCTCTCAGTTTCTCCCTGGGCACATCCACTAGAGCCTGGCAGAGAGGTGACTGGCCCACAGTAGTCATCTACCGTTCCTCTCATTGCTCTGGTAATAAAATTCCCCATCAGCACAGTAATGGATCGCCCCCAGACTTCATAGATTTACTCAGCAAGCGCCTGGCAGAGTGGACTATACAACAGGGCAGGGGATGGCCGGGTGCTGTGTGTGTGTGTGTGTGTGTGTGTGTGTGTGTGTGTGTGTGTGTGTGTGTGTGTGTGTGTGTGTGTGTGTGTGTGTGTGTGTGTGTGTGTGTGTGTGTGTGTGTGTGTGAGAGAGAGAGAGAGAGTCTGGGAATCACTCTTCTTTAGGAGGCCTTAATGCTCTATTGATTTGTTTAGCTAATACATTTCTCCTCTCTCTCTCTGTCTCTCTCTTTCTCTCTTCTCCTCTCTCTCTCTCTCTCTCTTTCTCTATTCTCCTATCTCTCTGTCTCTCTCTTTCTCACTCTTTCTCTCTTCTCCTCTCCTCTCCTCTCTCTCCCTCTCTCTCTGTCTCTGTCTCTCGCTCTCTTCTCCTCGCTCTCTCTCTCTCTCTCTACCGCTCTCTGTCTTTGTCTCTCTCTTATCCTCTCTCTCTCTCTCTCTACCGCTCTCTCGCAATTCAATTCTATTAAATTAAATTTGCTTTATTGGCATGACGTAACAATGTATATATTGCCAAAGCTTACTTTGGATATTAAGATATTAAGATAATAAGTATCAAAATTGTCAACGGGACAACAGTAACAACAATAACCAAGGGTCAAAATAACCATACATTGAGAACAATAACAATAAGCACACAGTAGAGGACATGTGCAGGTTGATTGGTCTGTCAGACACTGTCCCTGATCTTATGGCCGGCAGTATTGTAGTGCGCTGCCAACCCACAGCTCTCTGCGTCCTCCCCCAACAGGACGGGTAGCTTTTTCTCATCAGAGAGGTCTTTGAAACGTTGAATAAGGGTTTCAAATTTGGGAAAATGACATTCTCTAATTGTTTTATATTTTTGACATTTTGTCAGGAAATGCAGCTCGTCTCAGGTTCTGCTGTGGTGCAGTGGTTGCACAGCCTTTCCTCTACAGGGAGCGTGGTTTTCCTGTGCATACCCTTCTCAATGGCAAGGCTGTACTCACTGAGCCTGTACTTTGTCAAGGTTTTTCTAATGTTTTGATCAGTAACCATGGTCAAATAGTTAGCCACGGTGTACTGTCGATTTAGGGCCAGGAAACACTGCATTTTGCTTTGTGCTTGTGTTTCCCAATAAGCAATGTTATTTTATTCTGATTGATTGAATGTTCTGGTCCTGAGGCTTCAGTGTGTTAGTCGAACAGGTTTGTGAACTCAGCCCCAAGACCAACTGGATGAGGGGACTATTTTCTTTGCTCAGCTCTTGGCATTGCAGGGCTTGGTAATGACATGAGAGGGGGTCACTGTAATTTAGATGTTTCCAAATCTTAATTTTTATTTTTTGAGTTTTTATTATTGGTGGATATTGGCCTAATTTTGCCCTGCATACATTGTTTGTAGTTTTCCTCTGGACATGTAGGAGAATCTTACAGAACTCTGCATGCAGGGTTTCAATTGGGTGTTTGTCCTATTTGGTGAAATCTTGTTTTGCAAGTGGACCCCACACCTCGCTGGCATAAAGTGTAATTGTTTCAATGACACATTCAATTAGTTTTAGCCAACTTTTAATAGGTATTTCAATTTGAATTAGTTTTTTAATGGCATAGAATGACCCGCTTGCTTTCTTCCTCAGTTCATTCACTGCATCATTAAGGTGTCCAGTTGTGTTTATTTTTAAACATAAGTAATTGTAGTGTGTGCAGTACTCTTTATATTTTGTACCAAATTAGAACTTTGATATAATCCCCTGAGATCTGGGTCTTCTCTGGAAAATCATTATTTTAGTATTTTTGGGGTTTACTGCCAGGGCCCAGGTCTGGCAGTACTGTTCTAGCAGGTCCAGGCTCTGCTGTAGGCCATGTGCTGTGGGTGACAGCAGGCATAGGTAATCTGCGAAGAGTAGGCATTTAACCTCTGAATTGTGGAGACTAACACCAGGGGCTGAGAAGTTTTCTAGAATTATGGCCAATTTGTTGATGTAAATATTGAAGAGTGCAGGGCTCAGATTGCAACCCTGGCGAAGGCCCCGCCACTGGTTAAAGAATTCTGTTATTTTCTTGCCGATTATAATGCTGCACATATTGTCAGTATACATTGATTTAATTATGTCATATGTTTTACCCCCTACACCACTTTCAATAACTTTGTAGAACAGTCCTGTATGCCAAATAGAATCAAAAACTTTTTGGAAGTCGATAAAGCAAGCTTATATATTGGTATTATTTTGGTGGACATGTTTATCTATCAGGGTGTGTAGGGTGTAAATATGATCAGTAGTGCGATGTTTTGATATAAATCCAATTTGGCTTTTACTCAAGACATTGTGCTTATTAAGGAAGTTTAGAACTCTTACATTTATAATACATCAGAAAACTTTCCCCCGGTTACCGTTCACACAAATGCCTCTGTAATTGTTAGGTAAAATTTGTCTCTGTTCTTAAAGATGAACTTCTTGTTAATCCAGCCGCTGTGTTAGATTTCAAAAAGGCTTTACGGTGAAAGCATTATCTGAGGACAGCGCCCATGTAAAAAAGCATACAAACATTTACCAGCCAAGTAGAGTAGTCACTAAAGTCAGAAATAGCGATAAAATTAATCACTTACCTTTGATGATCTCCATATGGTTGCACTCACAAGACTCCCAGTTACACAGTAAATGTTAGTTTTGTTCGATAAAGTCCCTCTTTATGTCCCAAAAACTCTCTGTTTTGTTGGCGCATTTTGTTCAGTAATCCAATGGCTCCAAGACGGTCACAACAGGTAGACGAATACATACTAAAAATACTGGTAAAGCCATAGGAACTGCAATCTGATTCCTAATTGGATTCTCTATAGGCATTGAGTTGAAAAACAGCCACATGAAAATAATTCCACTTCCTGGATGGATCTTTCTCAGGTTTTCGCCTGCCATATCAGTTCTGTTATACTCACAGATATTACTTGAACAGTTCTGGAAACTTTAGAGTGTTTTCTATCCAAATCTATCAATTATATGCATAACCTAGCTTCTGGGCCTGAGTAGCAGGCAGTTTACTTTGGGCACGCTTTTCATCCGGAGGTGAAAATATTGCCCCCTACCCAAGAGAGGTTAAGCCGATGTATAACACTTGTATATTTTATGAAGGCTTATTATTTGTATTCCGATATTTTGAATTTGGAGCTCTGCAATTTTACCGTCCCACATACCCCAGAGGGGCTTTTAAGAGTGAGATCAAACGGATAACAGCTAACATTTTTTCAGTTTATATAAATATAATATTTATATATATTCCTATTCATTGAACAAGTAAACGTTCAGTACAATAGGTGTGTGTGTGTGTGTGTGTGTATGTGTGTGTGTGTGTGTGTGTGTGTGTGTGTGTGTGTGTGTGTGTGTGTGTGTGTGTGTGTGTGTGTGTGTGTGTGTGTGGGGGGGTGTGTGTCTGTGTGTGTCCGTGTGTGTGTTTAGTGCAGATGTATTGGAGGAGCTGTTTAATCTCACTCAATCCTAAAGGGTTCTCCTGTCCTCTGACGACCTCCAAGTAGCTGCGCTGGTCCTGCTGTTGGGCCCTATGGAGTGGAGGAGGGCCAGGTCTGGGCCGTGGGGCTTCCTCTCTGCTCTGGTAGAGGGCGTGGTCTGGTGAGGGGTAGTAGGCTGGGCCCGGTCCAGTCTGGCTAAGCCGATGGAAGTGGTGATGATTTGGTGGTTGGTGGGGCCTGTGGGGTGCGCTGGGTGTGGTGTGGCGTTGTGGGGGCCTGGGGCTCCTTGGTGGTGCAGTGGTCTGGTAGGGGTCTCTGGGTGGTCCTCTGTCCAGTGCGGCATGGGGTGTTTGGGTCACGTCCCTACTGTCTGCTTCCTCAGGTGGGAGTGGTCCTGCAGATGCTCTGGGGTGATTGTTGGTTGGTGAGCAACGTGCACGTTTGGGAGTAGGCCACATCCTCTGATGTCAGCGTTGACTTTCTGAATGGTACGGGGAGGAAAGTCTTTGCGGGGCAGCAGAGTGGAGATGGTGATGTGGGAACGGTGGGTTAATCCAGTGCCTATCCAGTGCCACCTACATGCACCAGCCCTCCGGTGGCAGCCCCTCGCACCAGGCTTCCTATGCGTGTCCAAAGCCCAGTACTCCCTGTTCCTCCTCCCCGCACTCGCCCTGAGGTGCGTGTCCTCGGCCCAGTAACACCAGCGCCGGCACCACGCACCAGGCCTACAGTGCGTCTCGCCTGTCCAGAGCTGCTAGAGTCTCCCGCCGTTCCAGAGCTGCTAGAGTCTCCCGCCTGTCCAGAGCTGCTAGAGTCTCCCGCCTGTCCAGAGCTGCTAGAGTCTCCCGCCTGTCCAGAGCTGCTAGAGTCTCCCGCCTGTCCAGAGCTGCTAGAGTCTCCCGTCTGTCATGAGCCCCCAGTCTGCAAGGAGCCGCCAGAGCCGCCAGTCTGCAAGGAGCCCCCAGTCAGCCAGGAACCGCCAGAGCCGCCAG
Source organism: Oncorhynchus clarkii lewisi (assembly GCF_045791955.1). Lineage (NCBI taxonomy): Eukaryota > Metazoa > Chordata > Actinopteri > Salmoniformes > Salmonidae > Oncorhynchus > Oncorhynchus clarkii. The sequence continues at coordinate 27,029,038 of NC_092160.1, read as the reverse complement.
TCAGCCAGGATCTTCCAGAGCCGCCAGTCAGCCAGGATCTTCCAGAGCCGCCAGTCAGCCAGGATATTCCAGAGCCGCCAGTCAGCCAGGATCTTCCAGAGCCGCCAGTCAGCCAGGATCCGCCAGTCAGCCAGGATCCGCCAGATCCGCCAGTCAGCCAGGATCCGCCAGAGCCGCCACTCAGCCAGGATCCGCCAGAGCCGCCATTCAGCCAGGATCCGCCAGAGCCGCCAGTCAGCCAGGATCCGCCAGAGCTGCCAGTCAGCCAGGATCTGCCAGAGCCGCCAGTCAGCCAGGATCTGCCAGAGCCGCCAGTCAGCCAGGATCTGCCAGAGCCGCTATTCAGCCAGGATCTGCCAGAGCCGCCATTCAGCCAGAAGCTGCCAGAGTCGTCAACCAGCCTGATCCTGGAAGATCCTACCTCTCAGTCCTGTGCTACCTCTCAGTCCTGAGCTACCCCTCAGTCCTGAGCTACCTCAGTCCGGAGCTGCCCCTCAGTCCAGTGGGGCCCTTTGTTAGGGTTACTAGGCCAAGGTCGGCGGCGAGGGTCGCCACTCAAAGGACGCTAAGGAGGTGGACAAAGACTATGATGGAGTGGGGTCCACGTCCAGCGCCTGAGCCGCCACCGCGGACAGATGCCCACCCAGACCCTCCCCTATAGGTTTAGGTTGTGCGGTCAGAGTCCGAACCTTGGGGGGGGGGGGGGGGGGGTACTGTCACGTTCTGACCATAGTTTTTGTGTGTTTCCTGTGTTAGTGTTTGTGCCACACGGGACTGTTTTCGGGTTTTCACTTTGTTACTTTGGTTATGTGATCATGTTCAGTTTTGTCTCATTAAAAACCATGGACAATTACCGCGCTGCATTTCGGTCCTCCTCTCCTTCGACGGAAGAACAGGAAGTTAACCCACCGTTCCTAGGCCGTCATTGAAAATAAGAATTTGTTCTTAACTGGCTTGCCTAGTAAAATAAAAAAAATAAAAAAAGATGCCTTTCTTTGTGGTATAGCTGAAATGCCTGGCTGTATGCCAGGCAGTAGTGTGGTCTGTGTAAAAATAACAGGTTTGTAATAGTCCTGTTTTGTGAGCAGTCGGCAAACAAAGTTTCTGGGTTCTCCCTCTGAATTCTAGGTTTAAAATGGATTCTTCCTTTCTCTGATTTGATTTCTGCTGTAAATTCCAAAAGCCTCAGTGGCCATGTTTCTATGGTTACCACCAGTAAACAGTTGGAGCTAGATGGTAAGCTAGCTAACAAATTTGGATTTGGCTAGCTAGCACGATTAAGATTGGTCTTTTATCTCACTCTCTGTCAATCTTTTCCTCCTGTGTTTATCTTCAGCTGTACAATATGATTACCTATACATTTATTTCTAATTGAATCATGTCAATCTCACTCTTAACAACCAGAAAGTTATAACAAGCCAGGAGCTGTTCTTCTGCATAACTTCTCTCTCTTTCAAATTGTTTTGAAGTTTCTCTCTCTACCTCTCTGTCTCTCACTCTCACTCTGTCTCTCTCTCTCTCTCTCTCTCTCTCTCTCCCTCTCAATTCAATTCAATTCAATTCAAGGGCTTTATTGGCATGGGAAACGTGTTAACATTGCCAAAGCAAGTGAGGTAGACAACATACAAAGTCTCTCAATTCAATTCAAGGGGCTTTATTGGCATGGGAAACGTGTTAACATTGCCAAAGCAAGTGAGGTAGATATCTCTCTTTCTACCTGTCTCTCTCTCTCTCTCTCTACTGCTCTCTCTCTCTCTCTACCTCTCTCTCTACCGCTCTCTCTCTCTCTTCTCTTCTGTGTCTCTCTCTACCTCTCTCTTTCTCTCTCTCTCTCTCCTAACCTCTCTCTGTATCTCTACCTCTCTCTCTCTCTCTCTCTCTCTCTACCACTCTCCCTCTCTCTACCTCTCTCTACCGCTCTCTCTCTCTGTCTCTCTCTCTTCTCTCTCTCTCTCTCTCTCTCTCTCTCTCTCTCTCTCTCTCTCTCTCTCTCTCTCTCTCTCTCTCTCTACATCTCTCTCTCTGTGTCTCTCTTCTCCTCTCTACCTCTCTCTCTCTACCTCTCTCTCTCTCTCTTCTCCTCTCTACCCCTCTGTCTGTCTGTCTGTCTGTCTGTCTGTCTGTCTGTCTGTCTGTCTGTCTGTCTCTCTCTCTCTCTCTCTCTCTCTACCTCTCTCTACATTACCTCTCTCTCTTTCTCGGTCTCTCTCTCTCTCCTCTACCCTCTCTCTCTCTCCTCCTCTCCTCTCAATTCAATTCAAGGTGCTATATTGGCATGGGAAACATATGTTAACATTGCCAAAGCAAGTGAGGTAGATAATATACAAAGGTGAAATAAACAATATAAATGAACAGTAAACATTACACATACAGAAGTTTCAAAACAATAAAGACCTTACAAATGTCATATTATGTATATTTACACTCTCTCTCTCTCTCTTCTCCTCTCTCTCTCTATCTCTCTCTCTCTCTCTCTCTCTCTCTCCTCATCTCCTCTCTCTCTGTTCTCCTCTCTCTCTCTCTTCTCGTCCTCTCTCTCTCTCTCCTCTCTCCTCTCGTCTCCCTCTCTCTCTCCTCCTCTCCTCACTCTCTCTCTCCTCTCCTATCCCTCTCTCCTCCTCCACTCTCCTCTCTTAGATTTCCATTACATGTTTTTGTTGCAAACATTTTTTTTTTACATTGTACCCTACTGAACAGAACCCAGCCTCCTCCCCCCAGTTGAACAGTAAGTAAAAGGAAGCCCACATTAAGGCTCTGTAATTTGTGTTTTCATTTGCATTATAACAATTAAGTGAAGGAGGCGGTTACGCCGCATCGACACCATTGTAAATTAATTAAGATCATCTGATTACACCGGAGAGTGAACAAATGACTGAGTCCCTATATACTATATAGTATGCCAATTGGGACTTGGCCCAAATGATTGTATGTTGGTTTCTCCCTTCCCTTAGAAGACCTGCTATAAGACTGTATACCGTCTGCACACTCCAGCAGTACACACATCATCCCAATGTTTTAAAAGTCATTTTCAAACATAAACAATGTTAAAACAATATATCATTTACAGTTTTTTCCAATTGCTAACACACTAAAATGACATGCACAGCACAGTTATTTAAACTGACACACAGAGAGCAAAACCTCTTCTCAAGTCTCCAAAAGTCTAAACACATTTTCTGCTTTACACACATTTTGCAATTCAAAATGGCACTTTTTAAATGCACTTCACATGGTTCTCTGCATAAGACACAACAATCTGACATAAAGTCACATGTTTGCCATTTCAAAACACAGCCATTCAAAATGACACTACATGAGCTAATTGGCCAATACATGTGCCACCTGGCCAAACACCTCAATGGTTAATTGTTACCACTTCAATCAAGAAGTAAGCACTATGGAAAGACCACAGGGGAGCACCTTTTGTTTTACAACAACAATAAAGCCGTTGCAGAGAGAGGAAGAGGGAGGGTGAGAATGAGAGGGGGAGGAAGAGTGAGAGGTAGGGGTAGAGCTGGTAGAGGAGTTCATGGCCAAAGAAGACAACAACTTTAGGTGATCATGGTGATCATGTCATCAACCATGGGCTGACAATGCGAGAGGCTGGACAGAGAGTGCAGCCCAACTTGAGCCGTTTTACTGTCGCCTGTGTCATCCGGACATTTAGACTGGAGTACAGGTATGTAACCAACATTTCTTTCACACTATGTAGTACACCCCATGTCATAGTGTATCAGTTGGGTGACACCTGTTTACTTCATGAATGGCTGATGTCATACACTAACTGCACAAATTTCCTGTAGCATTTACTCTACTGTGGGGGAAATATCTTTAGGCTGCATTGCCCAAGCCCTATATTTTTGTTTTTTTGTTTTTCTAAAGGACTGAGAGAAGCAACCATGGTGGAGGAAGGGGCCAAATGTTCACCGGGGTACAGGAAGCTGCCATTGTAAACTTGGTTTTGTAAAATAATGAAATCAGATTATGAGAAATTCAAAGCCACATCATCCAAGACAACACCATATTCAACAACATTCAACGAGTCAGTCTGTCCACATTGGCTCACATTCTCAAGCGAAACCAAATCAGAATGAAACAACTTTATAAGATGCCGTTTGAGAGAAACTCAAATAAAAAAAGAGGTCAGACGAGCATATGTGGATGTAAGTACAATATTGACTGCAGTACACTACACACAACATTGTTTCCCAGTGTACTGGATAACACCATATTGACTACAGTACACTACACAACATTGTTTCCCAGTGTACTGGATAACACCATATTGACTGCAGTACACTACACACAACATTGTTTCCCAGTGTACTGGATAACACCATATTGACTACAACATTGTTTCCCAGTGTACTGGATAACACCATATTGACTGCAGTACACTACACAACATTGTTTCCCAGTGTACTGGATAACACCATATTGACTACAACATTGTTTCCCAGTGTACTGGATAACACCATATTGACTGCAGTACACTACACACAATATAGTTTCCCAGTGTACTGGATAACACCATATTGACTACAACATTGTTTCCCAGTGTACTGGATAACACCATATTGACTGCAGTACACTACACACAACATTGTTTCCCAGTGTACTGGATAACACCATATTGACTGCAGTACACTACACACAACATAGTTTCCCAGTGTACTGGATAACACCATATTGACTGCAGTACACTACACAACATTGTTTCCCAGTGTACTGGATAACACCATATTGACTGCAGTACACTACACAACATTGTTTCCCAGTGTACTGGATAACACCATATTGACTGCAGTACACTACACGCAACATTGTTTCCCAGTGTACTGGATAACACCATATTGACTGCAGTACACTACACAACATTGTTTCCCAGTGTACTGGATAACACCATATTGACTGCAGTACACTACACAACATTGTTTCCCAGTGTACTGGATAACACCATATTGACTACAACATTGTTTCCCAGTGTACTGGATAACACCATATTGACTGCAGTACACTACACACAACATAGTTTCCCAGTGTACTGGATAACACCATATTGACTACAACATTGTTTCCCAGTGTACTGGATAACACCATATTGACTGCAGTACACTACACACAACATTGTTTCCCAGTGTACTGGATAACACCATATTGACTGCAGTACACTACACACAACATAGTTTCCCAGTGTACTGGATAACACCATATTGACTGCAGTACACTACACAACATTGTTTCCCAGTGTACTGGATAACACCATATTGACTGCAGTACACTACACAACATTGTTTCCCAGTGTACTGGATAACACCATATTGACTGCAGTACACTACACAACATTGTTTCCCAATGTACTGGATAACACCATATTGACTGCAGTACACTACACACAACATTGTTTCCCAGTGTACTGGATAACACCATATTGACTACAGTACACTACACACAACATTATTTCCCAGTGTACTGGATAACACCATATTGACTACAGTACACTACACAACATTGTTTCCCAGTGTACTGGATAACACCATATTGACTGCAGTACACTACACACAACATTGTTTCCCAGTGTACTGGATAACACCATATTGACTGCAGTACACTACACACAACATAGTTTCCCAGTGTACTGGATAACACCATATTGACTGCAGTACACTACACAACATTGTTTCCCAGTGTACTGGACAACACCATATTGACTGCAGTACACTACACACAACATTGTTTCCCAGTGTACTGGATAACACCATATTGACTGCAGTACACTACACACAACATTGTTTCCCAGTGTACTGGATAACACCATATTGACTACAGTACACTACACACAACATAGTTTCCCAGTGTACTGGATAACACCATATTGACTGCAGTACACTACACACAACATTGTTTCCCAGTGTACTGGATAACACCATATTGACTGCGTTTGTTCTTTGTTTTCAGGGAGTACTGGAAGTGGATGCTCATGCAATCCCACATGAGTTCATCTTTATAGATGAGGCTGGGTTCAACCTAGCAAAGGGCAGATGAAGGGGGAGAAACGTCATTGGCCACAGAGCCATTATAGATGTTCCTGGCCGACGTGGTGGGAACATCACAATGTGCGCTGCCATCTCCAATATGCATGGTGTCCTCCACCGTCATGCCAACCTTGGACCATACAACACAGCCCATATTCTCACATTTCTGGACAGACTCCACAACGTTCTCATACCACCAGAGCGTATGAATGATGCAGACCATCAAAGAACCCGGTACGTTGTAGTATGGGACAACGAGAGCTTTCATCGTGCAGCCCCAGTCCAAAACTGGTTTGTTGACCACCCACCATTTCTTGTGCAATACCTCCCACCATACTCACCATTTCTGAACCCCATAGAAGAGTTATTTTCGGCATGGCGGTGGAAGGTATACGACCGGCAGCCCTTTGTGAGCATGCCTCTTGTGCAGGCTATGGAAGAGGCATGTGATGAGATTGATGTGGGTGCGATTCAGGGATGGATAAGGCACTCAAGGCGCTTCTTCCCTGGATGTCTGGCAAGGGAAGATATTGCCTGTGATGTGGCCGAGGCGTTGTGGCCAGACCCAGCTGTGATGTGGCCGAGACGTTGTGGCCAGACCCAGCTGTGCGGCAAGATGCTGCCTTGTTATTTTTCTTGCCTCTTTTTTTCTACATATATTTTCTGCAATTTTCTTTCAGTTTACTGTTTTTTGTGAGCATATTTTTCTTCAGTTCAATGTAAATATATCTGCTGTGCATATGTTGCACTGACTTGTTTGGTGAAATATAAAAAATAATATTAATAATTTTCTACAATTTTAGTATTATGGCAAAGCATACTAAAGATGAGAGTGCTTTTCATTATGCCCAACAGTGTGTAGTTGGTTAGACAAAAATCTGGTTATATGAATGAAGTGTGTGTAGTTGGTTAGACATAAATCTGGTAATATGAATGAAGTGTGTGTAGTTGGTTAGACATAAATCTGGTAATATGAATGAAGTGTGTGTAGTTGGTTAGACATAAATCTGGTAATATGAATGAAGTGTGTGTAGTTGGTTAGACATAAATCTGGTTATATGAATGAAGTGTGTGCCATTTCATGCAAACGTTTGATTTCGATAATGCTATATGTAGTTTTGGTTGCAGGGCTTCATTTTGCAGGATATATGAGGTTTTTTGCAGTTTGAGTGTGTGGTTTTGTGAATTATGTTAAGTATTTTGATAAAACCAGCCTAGTTTGCAAAATTGTGTTTTAGCAATTGGGGAAAAACTGTAATAGATACAAATCCTTACTACTACTAACACAATATATCATTTAATAGATACAAATCATTACTACTAACACAAGCAGAAACCCAACATACACCACACACTCACTCCCTTTTAGCAGTAATCCACCTCTCCACTGACACAAAAATAGAAGAGCGTAGCCTTACCAAGAATAGAATGTTGCCACATATTAGCATCAAGTTGACCATGTCCCAAGGAGCTTTGGTTCAACTGAACATGAGGCGGACATTGAGAATAATGAAAATGAAGGAATCCACTGTGTGCCTTCAGAGAGATCTGGTGGAACGGGATTTGTTTGTGTGTGTGTGTGTGCACAGGAGAACTGTTGGCCTCCTAACCTTCATTAGCCAACCCTGGTTGGTGTGTCAGGAAGGACAAAGCCTGTCGCCTGATAGCGGCTGGCTAGCCACAGGGGGGATGACCAAGACAAATTGCTGCCTGGAAAGACTGATAAGATCGTTAATAGAAACCCTCTGTATCTGTACCAAATGAGAGGGAGAGAGAAATGGGATGGAGAGGGGAAGAGAGAGAGAGAGAAAGAGAGGAGAGAGTACACTATTAAGTAGCCTACCAATGGAAGTTCATGCTGTTCAGTTCCATAGCCAGCCAGGTCACCCATGATACAAGTCAGTATTTGACGTCCATCCATGTCTGAGGACGTCGGGAGATGATATAGAAACTGGCCACTAGGGGCAACAATGAGTGCAGTAAGCACCTGCCTCTGATTCCAAAGTTTGAGTCCAGCGATAGAAAGTTATTTTTGCGATTTTTGTTTTAAGCCTATCCAAACCTTAACCCTTACCTTAACCATTCAGTGTAAATGCCTAAACTTAACCTTAAACACGCGTTTGGGACAACTTCTCAATGTGATATTTGAGAAACATGGATGTATGTCTAATTCTGAAGTGATAGTGTGAGAGCTTGTTGTCCATAGCATGGTGAGATGACAGTGAAATATGTTGACTGTTGGCCCAACCAGATAGAGTTTCAAAATGGCTGATATAACTGCCCAAGTAATAGTTTACCAAACTGTGTGAGGAGAGAAGAGAGTGATTGATGGCTGCGGAGGAGAGAAGAGAGTGATGGAAGAGATGAGAGGGGAAAGAGGAGTGGAGGGCAGAGAGTAAGTGGGAGGGAAGGAAAGATGGAGAAAAAAGAGGAGAGAGGAAGAGGAAAGAGCAAACGAAGACAGAAGAAAGAGGGAGAGGAGGAAGTAAAGGATTAACTGAGAAGGAAAGGCAGAGCAGGGTTTAGAGACAGAAAGAGAAAGCTAGGGATGAGACTAGAAAGAGAAAGCTAGGGATGAGACTAGAAAGAGAAAGCTAGGGATGAGACTAGAAAGAGAAAGCTAGGGATGAGACTAGAAAGAGAAAGCTAGGGATGAGACTAGAAAGAGAAAGCTAGGGATGAGACTAGAAAGAGAAAGCTAGGGAGGACACTAGAAAGAGAAAGCTAGGTATGACACTAGAAAGAGAAAGCTAGGGATGACACTAGAAAGAGAAAGCTAGGGATGAGACTAGAAAGAGAAAGCTAGGGAGGACACTAGAAAGAGAAAGCTAGGGATGACACTAGAAAGAGAAAGCTAGGGATGACACTAGAAAGAGAAAGCTAGGGATGACACTAGAAAGAGAAAGCTAGGGATGAGACTAGAAAGAGAAAGCTAGGGATGAGACTAGAAAGAGAAAGCTAGGGATGAGACTAGAAAGAGAAAGCTAGGGATGACACTAGAAAGAGAAAGCTAGGGATGAGACTAGAAAGAGAAGGCTAGGGATGACACTATAAAGAGAAAGCTAGGGATGAGACTAGAAAGAGAAAACTAGGGATGACACTAGAAAGAGAAAGCTAGGGATGAGACTAGAAAGCGAAAGCTAGGGATGAGACTAGAAAGAGAAAGCTATGGATGACATTAGAAAGAGAAAGCTAGGGATGAGACTAAAAAGAGAAAGCTAAGGATGAGACTAGAAAGCGAAAGCTAGGGATGAGACTAGAAAGAGAAAGCTAGGGATGAGACTAGAAAGAGAAAGCTAGGGATGAGACTAGAAAGAGAAAGCTAGGGATGAGACTAGAAAGAGAAAGCTAGGGATGACACTAGAAAGTGGTATATTACAAGACGGAGAGAACTGACGAAAGACAGAATCAGTTAGTAAAGAGGGAAATACTGTAGCTAAAATCCAGAGAGGGAGCCAAGGGGAAAAAGACAACAATAGACTATGGAAAAGTAGAGATGCATAATAACTGGTAGAAAATGTATTCGAGAAAAGAGAAGAGAGGATGATTTTATGAAGAGGAAGTTTGCATGAAGAGCCACTTAAGAGAAAATACACTATAAAAGGCCATGGAAAGAGAGAGATGGTTAATAGAGAAACGACAATAGGAACACAACAATGGCTTAGTCTCCAACCCAAATGGCACCCTTTTCCCAATATAGTGCACTACTTGTCCCAAATCCCTATGGGCCCTGGGGGGAAAGTAGTGCACGTTAAAGGGAACATGGTGCGATTTAGGACAAATCAGAGTGGGCTAAAAGATTAGATAGTTCACTAGGAGAGAGGAAAATCTGTCAGAGAAGACCTTTTACAGTGAAAGGGGGAAGGAGGAAGAGATATTACGAGAGGATAGAATTAGTCAGGAACCATATACGGGAACCATAGTCAGGAACCATAGCCTAGAACCACAGCCGGGAACCATAGCCTGGAACCATGGTCGGGAACCATAGCCGGGAATCATAGTTGGGAACCATAGCTCTGAAGACTCCACTAGGGGCATGAGGAAGAAACACCATCTGTGTGCATGTGTCTACAATCCAGTGTGAATGACTGTATTGACCTCATCACTGTCACAGATATACCACAGATCTTCTAACAGCACATCTCACTGTATTCCTCTTGATTAACTAATCATTAGCCATCTGCTTGCTCAGCTCAAATGTCACATGTTTGGTTTTGATTTCTCTTACATTAATTGATAATTAGTTAGTTATGAGAGCACAGTTTATTCAGTGATAATTGTACTTTTTGTTCATCTTCAGCAAAACATCCCTGGCTTGCAAAACTCTGAGGACATGGTGAAGGCAAGCTGAAACAGATCCTTCAAGACAAACTTTCAAGACTAACAAAGTTTAGGGGACAAATTCAAATAAACAAGTTCAGGAAAACAACTTGCCTTTCCTGTTGGATTCCCCACAAACATTGAATACTCTGACAGCAAGCCGATTCCCTCACACACTCTGGTCACCACGTCAGGCTAATGCAGACAGTAGAGAGCCCTTCAGGAGAGATTAGAGTTCTCTGGTCGCCATGAAGTTAGAGATGATGGATGTGATTAATAAAACTGTCGTCGCCATGACGCCCTCTGAGCTGCTGAGAACAGACCAAACGATTTAACAGAGAGAGAGAAAGAGGGGAGGGAGAGAGAGAGACAGAGAGTCAGAGAGATGAGAGAGAGAGACAGAGAGGGGGAGAGACAGAGTCAGAGAGATGAGAGAGAGAGAAAACAAGAGACAGAGAGGGGGAGAGGGATAAAAAGAGAAAGAAAGATGCTTTATTGTTGATTTGTTTCACTGTGACTGTCATCTGTCTTGTGATGCTTTGACATGTGTGTGAAAAATCCATCTCAGCTCTTCATGTTTACATGCACTGTGCTTGACCTTGTCATCATTAATAACATGACGATTATGTGTGTCCCAAGTGGCACCCCATTCCATATATAGTGCACTACTTTTGACTAGAAAGCACCCCATTCCCTATATAGTGCACTACTTTTGACTAGAAAGCACCCCATTCCCTATAAAATGCACTACTTTTGACTAGAAAGCACCCCATTCCCTATAAAATGCAATACTTTTGACTAGAAAGCACCCCATTCCATATATAGTGCACTACTTTTGACTAGAAACCACCCCATTCCATATATAGTGCACTACTTTTGACTAGAAAGCACCCTGTTCCCTATATAGTGCACTACTTTTGACTACAATGCACCCCATTCCCTGTACAGTGCACTACTTTTGACTCAAAAGCAAGACGTAGTGTGCTATATAGTGATTTCGGTGCCATTTGGGATGCCCGACTATGTCAAACATGATGATGAGAGGACCTGATGTCCTATGTAACGACAAAATGGCAAAGCTAAAGTAGCAGTATCTTGTTTGTCCAGCGAAAGCTAACATTTGGTTCTCTGAGATATGTACTTAAGTAATTAACTTTTGAGTGCTTTGTTGAAGGATATGGACCATTCCCAAAGGACATTTATTCTGTTGGTTATTTTTTCTTATGCACACTCTGTCTATATCAAGACTATAACAGTGAATCAACTACAGCTTCAGATGTGGAAGTCAAATGTAAAAATGCTGCACTCTTTTAGCTGGGACACATTACTCTCCCTTCTCCTTGTCTTTTCACAGTTCTCTGTTAATGGAAGAGTGTGTGCTGAGTAAAACATTGAAACCTGGGGCCATATGAAGCATCTCAGAGTAGGAGTCCCCCTGTCCATGTAATCTTATTAATTCTGATAAAAAAAAAGGCACAGATGATTGATACATATGTCCCCTGGTGTCTGTTCGTTTTGTTCTGTTCTGTTCTATCGATAAAGATGGCGCCGGAGGAGATGGCCGCCGTTTTACGGTCTCCTAACCAATTGTGCTATTATGTGGGTTTTTTTCGATATATTTGTAAATGATTTTGTACATAATGTTTCTGCAAACGTATTTTACGGCAGAAAAGAGGTTCTGGATATCAGGACAGCGATCACTCACCTCGGATTAGACAAAGAGCTTCTGGATATCAGGACAGAGATCACTCACCTCGGATTAGACAAAGAGCTTCTGGATATCAGGACAGAGATCACTCACCTCGGATTAGACAAAGAGCTTCTGGATATCAGGACAGAGATCACTCACCTCGGATTAGACAAAGAGCTTCTGGATATCAGGACAGCGATCGCTCACCTCGGATTAGACAAAGAGCTTCTGGATATCAGGACAGCGATCGCTCACCTCGGATTAGACAAAGAGCTTCTGGATATCAGGACAGCGATCACTCACCTCGGATTAGACAAAGAGCTTCTGGATATCAGGACAGTGATCACTCACCTCAGATTAGATGAAGAGCTTCTGGATATCAGGACAGTGATCACTCACCTCAGATTAGACAAAGAGCTTCAGGATATCAGGACAGTGATCACTCACCTCGGATTAGACAAAGAGCTTCTGGATATCAGGACAGTGATCACTCACCTCGGATTAGACGAAGAGCTTCTGGATATCAGGACAGCGATCACTCACCTCGGATTAGACAAAGAGCTTCTGGATATCAGGACAGCGATCACTCACCTCGGATTAGACAAAGAGCTTCTGGATATCAGGACAGAGATCACTCACCTCGGATTAGACAAAGAGCTTCTGGATATCAGGACAGTGATCACTCACCTCGGATTAGACAAAGAGCTTCTGGATATCAGGACAGAGATCACTCACCTCGGATTAGACAAAGAGCTTCTGGATATCAGGACAGAGATCACTCACCTCGGATTAGACAAAGAGCTTCTGGATATCAGGACAGCGATCACTCACCTCGGATTAGACAAAGAGCTTCTGGATATCAGGACAGAGATCACTCACCTCGGATTAGACAAAGAGCTTCTGGATATCAGGACAGCGATCACTCACCTCGGATTAGACAAAGAGCTTCTGGATATCAGGACAGCGATCACTCACCTCGGATTAGACAAAGAGCTTCTGGATATCAGGACAGCGATCACTCACCTCGGATTAGACAAAGAGCTTCTGGATATCAGGACAGCGATCACTCACCTCGGATTAGACAAAGAGCTTCTGGATATCAGGACAGCGATCACTCACCTCGGATTAGATTAAGATTTTTTCTACAACAAGCAGGACTCACACGATATTCTCCAAACACCCCACAGGGCAGACATCCCAATTATTTTCAAAACGAAGCGAAGCCTTGTCCGGACCCGCAGAAGGCGAGTAGGAAAGCTGCCATTACCGTCAATATTACTCGCCAACGTGCAATCATTGGACAATAAACTAGACGAGGTACGATCACGAATATCCTATCAACAGGACATCAAAAACTGTAATATCCTATGCTTCACGGAATCGTGGCTGAATGACGACATGGATATTCAGCTAGCGGGATACACGCTGCACTGGCAGGATAGAACAGCACACTCCGGTAAGACGAGGGGGGGTGGTCTGTGCATATTTGTAAACAACAGCGGGTGCACGAAATCTAAGGAAGGAAAATCTCTAGATTTTGCTCGACTGAAATAAAGTATATTGTGATAAATTGCAGGCCACACCACTTGCCTAGAGAGTTCTCAACTATACTTTTCGTGGCTGTTTATTTACCACCACAAACAGATGCTGGCACTAAGACTGCACTCAGTCAGCTGTATAAGGAAATAAGCAAACAGGAAATCACTCACCCAGAGGCGGCACTCCTAGTGACCGGAGACTTTAATGCAGGGAATCTTAAATTAGTTCTAACAAATCTCTATCAACATGTTAAATGTGCAACCAGAGAGGGAGAAAAAAATTATAGATCACCTTTACTCCACACACAGAGACACGTACAAAGCTCTACCTCACCCACCATTTGGTAAATCTGACCATAACTCTATCCTCCTGATTCCTGCTTACAAAACAAAAATTAAAGCTGGAAGCATCAGTGACTCGGTCTATAAGAAAGTGGTCAGATGAAGCAGATGCTAGACTACAGGACTGTTTTGCTAGCACAGACTGGAATATGTTCCGGGATTCTCCCGATGGCATTGAGGAGTACACCACATCAGTCACTGGCTTTATCAATAAATGCATTGAGGACGTCGTCCCCACAGTGACTGTACGTACATACCCCAACCAGAAGCCATGGATTACAGGCAACATTCGCACTGAGCTAAAGGATAGAGCTGCCGCTTTCAAGGTGCGGGACTCTAACCCAGAAGCTTACAAGAAAACCCGCTATGCCCTGCGACGAACCATCAAACAGGCAAAGCGTCAATACAGGACTAAGATTGAATCATACTACACCGGCTACGACGCTCGTCGGATGTGGCAGGGCTATTACTATTACAGACTACAAAGGGAAGCACAGCCGTGAGCTGCCCAGTGACACGAGCCTACCAGATGAGCTAAATCACTACTATGCTCGCTTCGAGACAAGCAACACTGAGGCATGCATGAGAGCATCAGCTGTTCCGGACGACTGTGTGATCACGCTCTCCGTAGCCGACGTGATTAAGACCTTTAAACAGGTCAACATACACAAGGCTGCGGGGCCAGATGGATTACCAGGACGTGTGCTCCGTGCATGTGCAGACCAACTGGCAGGTGTCTTCACTGACATTTTCAACATGTCCCTGATTGAGTCTGTAATACCAACATGTTTCAAGCAGACCACCATAGTCCCTGTGCCCAAGAACACAAAGGCAAACTGCCTAAATGACTACAGACCCGTAGCACTCACGTCCGTAGCCATGAAGTGCTTTGAAAGGCTGGTAATGGCCCACGTCAACACCATTATCCCAGAAACCCAAGACCCACTCAAATTTGCATACTGCCCAAACAGATCCACAGATGATGCAATCTCTATTGCACTCCGCACCGCCCTTTCCCACCTGGACAAAAGGAACACCTATGTGAGAATGTTATTCATTGACTACAGCTCAGCATTCAACACCATAGTACCCTCAAAGCTCATCACTAAGCTAAGAAACCTGGGACTAAACACCTCCCTCTGCAACTGGATCCTGGACTTCCTGACGGGCCACCCACAGGTGGTGAGGATAGGTAGCAACACATCTGCCACGCTGATCCTCAACACTGGAGCTCCCCATGGGTGCGTGCTCAGTCCCCTCCTGTACTCCCTGTTCACCCATGACTGCATGGCCAGGCATGACTCCAACACCATCATTAAGTTTGCTGACGACACAACAGTGGTAGGCCTGATCACCGACAACGACGAGACAGCCTCTAGGGAGGAGGTCAGAGACCTGGCCGGGTGGTGCCAGAATAACAATCTATCCCTCAACGTAACCAAGACTAAGGAGAAGATTGTGGACTACAGGAAAAGGAGCACCGAGCACGTCCCCATTCTCATCGACGGGGCTGTAGTGGAGCAGGTTGACAGCTTCAAATTCATTGGTGTCCACATCAACAACAAACTAGAATGGTCCGAACACACCAAGACAGTTGTGAAGAGGGCACGACAAAGCCGATTCCCCCTCAGGAAACTGAAAATATTTGGCATGGGCCCTGAGATCTTCAAAAGGTTCTACAGCTGCAACATCGAGAACATGACTGGTTGCATCACTGCCTGGTACGGCAATTGCTCGGCCTCCGACAGCAAGGAACTACAAAGGGTAGTGTGTACGGCCCAGTACATCATTTGCTCAAAGCTGCCTGCCATCCAGGACCTTTACAGAGGTCAGAGGAAGGCCCTAAAAATTGTCAAAGACCCCAGCCACCCCAGTCATAGACTGTTCTCTCTACTACCGCATGGCAAGCGGTACCGGAGTGCCAAGTCTGAGACAAAAGGGCTTCTCAACAGTTTTTACCCCCAAGCCATAAGACTCCTGAACAGGTAACCAAATGGTTACCCGGACTATTTGCATTGTGTGCCTCCCCCAACCCCTCTTTTACACTGCTGCTACTCTCTGTTTATCTTATATGCATAGTCACTTTAACTATACATTCATGTACATACTACCTCAATAAGCCTGACTAACCGTTGTCTGTGTATAGCCTTGCTACTCTTATTTTCAAATGTCTTTTTACTGTTGTTTTTTCTTTACTTACTTACCTACACACACTTACCTACACACACACACACACTCTTTCACTCTTTTCGCCGCCTCCGCATAAGAGGCACACTGGACAGCTCTTACCCTGGTGATCTATGCCTCCTTCGCACTCTTCAAATCATTTTGTCTGATGAATGGATGCATGCTGGGTAATTGATGTGTAAATCAGCTGGAGGTCAGCGATCAGTCACACACCTGGTGAAGCAGGATAGACAGCCTCGTTAACACACCTGGTGAAGCAGAATAGACAGCCTTGTTAACACACCTGGTGAAGCAGGATAGACAGCCTCGTTAACACACCTGGTGAAGCAGAATAGACAGCCTCGTTAACACACCTGGTGAAGCAGGATAGACAGCCTCGTTAACACACCTGGTGGAGCAGAATAGACAGCCTCGTTAGCACATCTGGTGAAGCAGAATAGACAGCCTCGTTAACACACCTGGTGAAGCAGAATAGACCGCCTCGTTAACACACCTGGTGAAGCAGAATAGACAGCCTCATTAACACACCTGGTGGAGCAGAATAGACAGCCTCGTTAGCACACCTGGTGAAGCAGAATAGACAGCCTCGTTAACACACCTGGTGAAGCAGAATAGACAGCCTCGTTAGCACATCTGGTGGAGCAGAATAGACAGCCTTGTTAGCACACCTGGTGGAGCAGAATAGACAGCCTCGTTAGCACACCTGGTGAAGCAGAATAGACAGCCTCGTTAACACACCTGGTGAAGCAGAATAGACAGCCTTGTTAGCACACCTGGTGGAGCAGAATAGACAGCCTTGTTAACCATGTCATTGTTTTAGCTTTTGATCTTAGCTGTCAGCAACGGTTTTGTTTTGGAAGTGTGTATGTGTGTGTGTGTGTGGGGGGGGGGGGGGGGGGCATTGAATGGAGACATGAATTACTTTACTTTTCTGTTTTAGCCGAAGTGAAATGTTGGAAAAGTGTAATTTCATGAAAAACAGAGTTAATTTGTGTCAGAAATGATGGAGCACAAGGGTTCATGATTCCTCTACTGAGTTATTGTTCTACTGTTTGGTTATGATGTGTTTTGAAATGGACAGATAGAATATGACCTCCTGATACATAGCTAAATCGTTTGACTGCAGTATTGAGATGAGACACAGCTTGTTGGGATGAGAAATGAACAGGGATGTTTAGATTAGCTATATTACCAGGTATGATGAGCTCTGCCTCCTGCACGCACACACGCACCTTCACACTTCTCTCTACTGACTAAGGAGAATCCGACACAAAGCATCCATTACAGAGCTGTAGAAAGGCAGAAAACTGAGATAAGGATGAACAAACGTAAACAGATTGTACATAAACAACTTGTCTGTGGGAATAAAGACTTAAACATTGATTCAGAACTCTTGACAGTGTTCTAGTGTTATTCTACTCTAGTCTTGACCTACAACAATTAGAACAATATCAGGCCCAATCTGTTTGGTCACTCTTCCTTTCAAGTCTCTCTATTGTATCGCCATGGCAGCATGGCCCTCCAGCAGAAGTCTAGGAGGTTTGAAACAGTTGTCTCTGTGGCGGTATAAACCAAAGTCGACGTGAGCTGCTGCTGCTGTACGAGGAGGGATACGGACGCCCCGGGTCCTCCTGGCTCAGAATCTAGGCTAGTGGGTGAGCGGGAGGGACAGCCACGTAGCGCCATCCCCCTACACACGGGAAAATAGTCCTAACCGTTGGCGCTAGTTAGAAGTAGCGTGATACACCCTCTGTCTCCATGGTGACAAGTTAATATTTTACAGAACTGTTAGAAATTACAAGAGCCTGAGGCCACAAAGAGACACAGCCCTTTATTTCTCTATTTGTTTTTCCATGTTCAACTATTCACTCCCTCGCTTGCTCCCTCCATCACAGGGACTTTAAATAACTTCTGGCCTCATTATGCAGGGCTACATCCCAAATGGTAGCCTATTTTCTATGTAGTGCACTAGTTCTGACCAGGGCACCTAAGAATGGAGGGAATACTGTTAAAGACAAGACCAGCGTAGACCGTTCATCGTTGGAGGACCCTATTGTCTACACTTTCCATTTAATAACTGATAACAATCATTTGAAATATACCGGCAGACTGTAATTATCAGTATACAGTTTTCTTTTATCGCTTTGGTACTATTTTTCACAAGTATGTGGTAAAATGTCACAACTCTACAAAACTAAAACAGATCATCAAAAAGTCTGTTTTTTCACAACTCTAAGCACATTTTCAACTGACTAAGTACAACACACAAAATCACACAGTAACTTCTTCACCAAACCATCTAGAAATACCTTCCATATAAAGTCATTGCCTTTCACAATGCAATGCTCACAATACTTTTCATATGATGCTCTTCTCATTTGTTTAGATACATCTGACCATCACTTAATCCAACTGCGCTTAATGGTTACTCACTTAACCGTTTGGTAAACCTAGAGATGATAAACTGGTTTGTCTATTATATATGGATTTTGAGAACTGCAGAAATAAGATGTGTGTTTGTAAAGTAGAAACATCTAGATGGCATGTATGATACATGATAACCATACATGATGACTAGTGGTTACTGCTGACTTCACATACTGTAGTGGAACCTCAATTGGTCACCATATAAAAGGGGGTGTGTGAACAATTACAATGTCTTTCAACATGGAGCAGATAGACAGAACGGGAGAGGAAGAAAGATCTCATGGACAAGAGGCCCGTCAGAGAGGTGGGCAGGGCCCCCGTCAAAGAGGTCAAAGAGGTGGCCATGGGCCCCGTCAAAGAGGTGGCCATGGGCCCCGTCAAAGAGGTGGCCTTGGGACCCGTCAAAGAGGTGGACATCACAGAGAGGGAGGCAGACGGCAGGTAACTGTTGTGTCTGATGAAGTCTGGTCCATTGTCATTGACCATGTGGTAAACAGAGACCTTACCAAGGCACAGGCTGACAGATTAGTTCACCCCAATCTGAAAATATCAACTGTCAATTTGGTCTGCAGGATAAGCACTATGCTTTACCGTTACAGGGCGGCAGGTAGCTCAGTGGTTAGAGTGTTGGGCCAGTTACCGAAAGGTTGCTAGATCAAATCCCTGAGCTGTTGTTCTGCCCCTGAACAAGGCAGTTAACCCACTGTTCCTAGGCAGTCATTGTAAATAAAGTTCAAATAATAAATACATTTACAGTAAATTACATATTCTGATTTTGTTCAGCATTGAGGTGGACGGTGTACAATCACCATCCCCGTGAGCGTGCCACCCTCCTCCTGGCCATGGATGATGCATGCGACGACATCAATGCAGACCAAGCTTGGATCTGTAACGCCAAATGTTTTTTCTCACGGTGCATGAACAATGAGGACATTCACGGTGATGTGGATGAGAATTTATGGCCAAATGCTCAAGACAGGCTTGGTGCAAATGAATGCGTGCTAAACGTTGTTTCATGTTCATTCATTTCATTTGTTTCATCTCATTTCTTACATTGAATTATAGACAGTACATCAATGTTGCAATTATATCAGGAATGTTTTTCTTGCATGAATGATTGTAGAGGATGTCTTCATTGATCACACTTTTGACTACACATTGGAGAGATATTATGGAGATTATAGATTTTCTGCCAATTGTGTTGGATAATGTAAGTATAGTGCCTAATGGGAAAACTGTGTAATCTACTGTAATTTACAACACTGTAGCATATTACTTTCAGCACTTCTACGGGCGATTTGAAACATATCTTGCATTGTTTGCTATTAGATTAACTGGTAGTTAAAACGACTCAATTGAAAGATATCATGTTGCGTTTTGGAGATTAAACCAATGTTCTCATTACATTTACCAATAAACTTAGATTTTAAATCAATGATTGTGTGGTGAGAGATGCTTACAATCCAAATCAATGCACACTGACAGGTTTTTAATGAAAGACTGGCTGTGTTGACCAGTTTGGAGTTTTATACCAAGAGTTGTGAAAATGTACCACATACTTGTGAAAACAGTACCAAAGTGATAAACAAAAGAACTCAAATACGATTTTACTGTGGGTGATGAAGTGTGTCTGTCTCGCTCTCTCTCTCTCTCTCTCTCTCTCTCTCTCTCTCTCTCTCTGTGTGTATCTGTCTCTGTGTCTCTGTATCTATCTGTGTCTCTCTCTGTCTCTGTGTCTCTCTCTGTCTCCCACCCACCCTCCCTCCCTCCCTCCCTCCCTCCCTCACTCACTCACTCACTCACTCACTCACTCACTCACTCACTCACTCACTTACTCACTCATTCACTCACTTACTCACTCACTCACTCACGCTCTCTCTTTCTCTCTCTCTCTCTCTCTCTCTCTCTCTGCCTCTAGCTCTCTCTATGTGTCTCTCTCGCTCTCTGCCTCTAGCTCTCTCTCTGTGTCTCTCTCTCTCTCTCTTTGTCTCTCTCTGTGTCTCTCGCTGTGTCTCTCACGCTCTGTGTGTGTCTCTCTCTCTGTCGCTCTCTCTGTCTCTCCCTCTCTCTCTCTGTTTCCACTGAAGTGGATGTGACAGCAAAGCTTAAGGAGGATCATGCAGACCCCGATAACACACGCACATGCACGCACGCACGCACGCACACACACACACACACACACACACACACACACACACACACACACACACACACACACACACGCACACACACACGCACACACACACACACACATTAAAGAAGAGCTTCCCCAAAGATTCCTGTCAGCTTAATGTCTGTGGCAGGGTGAGCTCTTTTCTCCCTCCCTCCCTCATCCTCTCTTTCTCTCTCTCCCTCCCTCCCTCTCTCTTTCCCTTATGGTTCAATTCCTTCCCTCCCTCTTTCCCTCACTCTCTCTCTTTCTATCCATCTGCCTTTCTCTCACCCTCTTCGTCAGCCGCCTGCTCTTACCCTCATAATCTCCTTCCCTCTCTCTCACTATCTCTCTCACAAGATTTCTCTCTCTCTCGCTCTCCTTTCTTCCCTCCACCTCTTTCACCATCATGTCGTGTTCTGGACAATTTTCACCTGTTACTAATCTGCTCTATGCTGACACAGAGCTATGGTATTTAACACTGGGAGAGTTCAACACACACACACATTCACACACAGAGATCTCAGACTTTCCCAACTGTGTGTGCGCGCCTGCATCAGGGAGGATGGTTATGACACACAGAAAGCCTTGCAGTTTGTTGAGGGGGCTGGTTTCATACATAATGTTGCACACACACACACTCACAATCACTGCTACTGTTCCAATCGTCACAGAGCCTGGGTAACCATGGGAACAGAGGAGCGTGTTTGTGTTCCAGTAGCCTAGAACCCTTTGGGTTCATAAACTATGAGTGTACATACATTACCTTATCATAGGATAGGGAGAGATGTGCAGGCTAACATGCTACCTTATCAATGGATAGAAAGAGAGATGCAGGTTAATAATTAATACACTACCTTATCACTGGATAGGAATTGGTATGCAGGATAATACATTACCTTATCACTGGATAGAACGAGAGATACAGGTTCATACACTACCTTATCACTGGATAGAAAGAGAGATACAGGTTCATACACTACCTTATCACTGGATAGAAAGAGAGATACAGGTTCATATACTACCTTATCACTGGATAGAAAGAGAGATACAGGTTCATACACTACCTTATCACTGGATAGAAAGAGAGATACAGTTTCATACACTACCTTATCACTGGATAGAAAGAGAGATACAGGTTCATACACTACCTTACCTTATCACTGGATAGAAAGAGAGATACAGGTTCATACACTACCTTATCACTAGATAGAAAGAGAGATACTATGCTGTCTGTGCAGAGCCCTAGATTTGAGAACTGTGCTTTACAAATTAAATACATAATTTGTGTTGTTATTATTATTATTTGTTCAATTTTAGTTTGATACTATTCTCCCCTGTGGAAATGATGCTGAGAAGTATCGAGATTTTTAGTGTGACACCATGCTACTTTTTCCTGCTAAGAATGCTCCAACTCTCAAACTCTCAGGTTTTTAGAGTTTATGAGAAACGGTAACAGTTTTTTGTTCTGGACTGCTCCACTTCAAAACAGCAACACACTATTTTTCTAAGTGTTCACTGATCATCTTGATGGAAGATATTTATTTGACAAAATCTCTTGTAGTCTAGGACAGCTCTGTTCAGAATAATAACACTTTTTTCTTCCTCATACTGCAAGGTCATCTTATTAAATAGTCTGATCATTTAAACTGATAGACATCTCTAAAAATCATAAAGACATGCAGGTTTAAATTTAGGCCAGGATTAAATCAAATGCACGTTTTTGACACACGCACAATGCTTGACATATAAAAAGTCATTTCAGCTTGAGCCGACATCTGGCATTTGCCACGAATGCGATCTCTGTGGACGTTGGAGAAATTGCCTTTAAAAGGAGCATTGTCAGTATTGCCCTTGCTACAACACGGCTCTGATTGTATCCTGGACTTCAACTTAACCCTTGGACTACAATGGTCACACCCCCACGGAAATCGAATTAACGTAATAAAAATATTTTAAAATATCCCCATCAAAATCAATCCACAGCATCCGCTGATATCACCCTTCCACATCTGTGGTGAGAAGTGGCAGAGCTAGAGCGGTGTTTGTCAGAACATGAGACATCCAGAAAATCCGTCTTCTCACGAAGACATCCGAACGGTTTGGAAGTTAGAAGTTGGTACAGCCTCCTCTGCCAACTTCTGTCTGAAGTGTCTGAACGGTTTCCACTTCCTCTTTCCACTACCTCTGTGGAAAGCTGAGACTCTCATGAACACAATGGTGTTCTACGTTTTGCCCTAGGATGCCCACAAGCCTCACAATACTGAGCTTTTATCTTTCTTACAGTATATCTGTCAGATATATTTTTGGGGGACTATCTGTTTTCCATGCGTTTCTATTGGCTAATAGCAGTAATGCCAAATTCCATGTTTTATCCAATATTATTTTTTTTATTTTTTTTGATACCCCCCCAGGTTTAGACAGGACTTAGACTCTAGAGGGTTAATCATCTTCTAATGCTAACAACATCCTGCTAACATCAGATGGGTATGAGGGTATGAGTCTTGTTGGTGTCCCGTCCATAAATATTTGAAGGCTGTGAAAATAGATAAATATTTGAGAGTTGAATACATTACTAATTCATAAGAAAATAAGATGAATAATTGAAGAGGAATGTGGAACGATGCAGCTGATATTTGTTAATATCCTTTTTCCCCTGAATCCAAACACATCGCTCCATTAAAGACTGAACAACAAATATCTGTGTCTGAAATAACACCCTATTCCCTATTTACAGTAGTAAACTACATGACGCAGCCAGTAAACATCATTCCCTCAAATGGACTAGTTTCCATTTAACACAAAAAAATGAAATAAAGATACAATGAAACAAAACTGTAAATCTCAAAGAGTTGGGAAGGTGGGACTTCTTTCTTCATTACATCATCATTAAATGCATGTTGGCCTCTAACTCATTGTTATGATAAGTGAATAAGCCAATTCTGATGCCAGAATGGCCCATTATAAAGCATAATTATTATATTTTTATAACACGTAGAATCATGAGACCGACGAGCTAGTTATCTTAAAATCAGTCATCACTACCAGGGGAATCTCATCAGTCCTGAATACCAGGGGTACCTCATCAGTCATCACTACCAGGGGGATCTCATCAGTCATCACTACCAGGGGGATCTCATCAGTCATCACTACCAGGGGGATCTCATCAGTCATCACTACCAGGGGGATCCCATCAGTCATCACTACCAGGGGGATCTCATCAGTCATCACTACCAAGGGGATCTCATCAGTCATCACTACCAGGGGGATCTCATCAGTCATCACTACCAGGGGGATCTCATCAGTCCTCATACAGGAAGAAACCATACTAACTTTCTTCACAGCCTATATTGTAAGCCTATTGCTGCTGCATGTAGGCCTAAACAGTATGCAGTCGAGGACCACTTGACATAAATGAGACTAGCTGCTGGTCTATGAGTTGATTATACACAGTAGAATGACAGTGCTGTGATTGTAAATGTGTTTCACATGTGGGACGACATTATAGCCATGTGTGTAGGCAGGAGCTGAGCGTGGGTGATTCTAGTGGTGCTTTGATGGAGAATGTGTCATGAATATGGAAAACAAACACCCACACACGCACACACACTGGCCAACACACAAACACACACAACCTCATACACACATCAACTCATTGGGCTTAGCCCAAGGTGAAGCCTGAGACCCATGGAATACATGGCCTGGGGTTTGTATTCTGACTGTCTCCACAAACTGGCCTGGTGTTTCTACTTTTCTATCCTGACTGTCTCCACAAACTGGCCTGGTGTTTCTACTCTTCAATTCTGACTGTCTCCCCAAACTGGCCTGGTGTTTCTACACTTCTATTCTGACTGTCTCCCCAAACTGGCCTGGTGTTTCTACACTTCTATTCTGACTGTCTCCCCAAACTGGCCTGGTGTTTCCACTCTTCTATTCTGACTGTCTCCCCAAACTGGCCTGGTGTTTCTACTCTTCAATTCTGACTGTCTCCCCAAACTGGCCTGGTGTTTCTACACTTCTATTCTGACTGTCTCCCCAAACTGGCCTGGTGTTTCTACACTTCTATTCTGACTGTCTCCCCAAACTGGCCTGGTGTTTCTACACTTCTATTCTGACTGTCTCCCCAAACTGGCCTGGTGTTTCTACACTTCTATTCTGACTGTCTCCCCAATCTGGCCTGGTGTTTCTAATCTTCTATTCTGACTGTCTCCCCAAACTGGCCTGGTGTTTCTACACTTCTATTCTGACTGTCTCCCCAAATGGGCCTGGTGTTTCTACACTTCTATTCTGACTGTCTCCCCAAACTGGCCTGGTGTTTCTACTCTTCTCTTCTGACTGTCTCCCCAAACTGGCCTGGTGTTTCTACACTTCTATTCTGACTGTCTCCCCAATCTGGCCTGGTGTTTCTACACTTCTATTCTGACTGTCTCCACAAACTGGCCTGGTGTTTCTACTCTTCTCTTCTGACTGTCTCCCCAATCTGGCCTGGTGTTTCTAAAAGGTTATGCATAACAACATATTAGGCAATAAGTGATTGCCTTCTCTTAATTGTTGCCTTATATGTTGGTATGCATAACTTTTTTAATTGTTTTATTCTGACTGTTTTTAAAAGCGGAATTATTACTATTATATCAACACACTCGTCACTCCCGTTTAACAACTCTTAATCTCTTTGGCACAGTAGACATTATCACTTGGCGATAATGTTGCATACAAAATTTCATAGGTCTATCATTTTCACAATCAAAGTAAACATAAGGACTAGATGTCTTCAATTGCACAATGTATAGGCTTGCCCAATTTATACATATTTTTGGGCAATAATAACTTGAAATAACATGATGTACATAATAAATTAATCAAAATAAAAATGTTTTTATTTATTAGCCTAGTGCTTGTAAGTATTCAGGTCTAAATTATTTATGGATTGATGAAATATCAAAACATTCTTTTAACAACTCAAAAGCAATGTCATGTGACACAGGAACCACTGACTCACTGCATTTATTTATTATCAAGACACCTTCTGGTAACGCTAAACAACCATATTGGCTGCAATGACATAGGCAGCCCAATTCTGATCTTTTTCCACTAATTGGTATTTTGACGAATCAGATCAGTTCCTTGGCCAATATTTGGGCAAAGGATCAGAATTGGGGTGCCTGTGTAAACGCAGCCATTTATCAATCTAATCTATACAAATATATAGTGGGGCAAAAAAGTATTTAGTCAGCCACCAATTATGCAAGTTCTCCCACTTAAAAAGATGAGAGAGGCCTGTAATTTTCATCAAAGGTACACTTCAACTATTACAGACAAAATGAGAGAGAAAAATCCAGAAAATCACATTGTAGGATTTTTAATGAATTTATTTTCAAATTGTGGTGGAAAATAAGTATTTGGTCACCTACAAACAAGCAAGATTTCTGGCTCTCACAGACCTGTAACTTCTTCTTTAAGAGGCTCTTCTGTCCTCCACTCGTTACCTGTATTAATGGCACCTGTTTGAACTTGTTATCAGTATAAAAGACACCTGTCCACAACCTCAAACAGTCACACTCCAAACTCCACTATGGCCAAGACCAAAGAGCTGTCAAAGGACACCAGAAACAAAATTGTAGACCTGTACCAGGCTGGGAAGACTGAATCTGCAATAGGTAAGCAGCTTGGTTTGAAGAAATCAACTGTGGGAGCAATTATTAGGAAATGGAAGACATACAAGGTCCACTGATAATCTCCCTCGATCTGGGGCTCCACGCAAGATCTCACCCCGTGGGGTCAAAATGATCACAAGAACGGTGAGCAAAAATCCCAGAACCACACGGGGGGACCTAGTGAATGACCTGCAGAGAGCTGGGACCAAAGTAACAAAGCCTACCATCAGTAACACACTACGCCGCCAGGGACTCAAATCCTGCACTGCCAGAAGTGTCCCCCTGCTTAAGCCAGTACATGTCCAGGCCCGTCTGAAGTTTGCTAGAGAGCATTTGGATGATCCAGAAGAAGATTGGGAGAATGTCATATGGTCAGATGAAACCAACCAACCAACATCATGCTTTGGGGCTGTTTTTCTGCAAAGGGACCAGGACGACTGATCCGTGTAAAGGAAAGAATGAATGCGGCCATGTATCGTGAGATTTTGAGTGAAAACCTCCTTCCATCAGCAAGGGCATTGAAGATGAAACGTGGCTGGGTCTTTCAGCATGACAATGATCCCAAACACATCGCCCGGGCAATGAAGGAGTGGCTTCGTAAGAAGCATTTCAAGGTCCTGGAGTGGCCTAGCCAGTCTCCAGATCTTAACCCCATAGAAAATCTTTGGAGGGAGTTGAAAACATCACTGCTCTAGAGGAGATCTGCATGGAGGAATGGGCCAAAATACTAGCAACAGTGTGTGAAAAACTTGTGAAGACTTACAGAAAACGTTTGACCTCTGTCATTGCCAACAAAGGGTATATAACAAAGTATTGAGATAAACTTTTGTTATTGACCAAATACTTATTTTCCACCATAATTTGCAAATAAATTCATAAAAAATCCTACCATGTGATTTTCTGGATTTTTTTCTCATTTTGTCTGTCATAGTTGAAGTGAAAGTGAAAATTACAGGGCTCTCTCATCTTTTTAAGTGGGAGAACTTGCACAATTGGTGGCTGACTAAATACTTTTTTGCTCCACTGTATATCCATATAGTACAGGGCCAATGAGAGCACTTATGTTACACATACAATACCAGTTTGGAAACTCCTACTCCTTCCAGGGTTTTTCTTTATTTCCACTATTTTCTCTTTTGTAGAATAATAGTGAAAACATCAAAACTATGAAATAACACATGGAATCATGTAGTAACCAAAAAAGTGTTAAACAAATTTAAATATGTATTTTTATTTTAGATTCTTCGAAGTAGCCACCCTTTGCCTTGATGACAGCTTTGGACACACTTGGCATTTTCTCAACCAGCTTCACTTGGAATGCTTTTCCAACAGTCTTGAAGGAGTTCCCACATAAGCTGAGCAGTTGTTGGCAGCTTTTCCTTCACTCTGTGTTCAAACTCATCCCATACTATCTCAATTGTGTTGTGGTCCGGTGACTTTGGAGGCCAGGTGATCTGATGCAGCACTCCATCACTCTCCTTCTTGGTCAAATAGCCCTTACATAACCAGGAAGTGTGTTGGGTCATTGTCCTGTTGGGGGAAAAAAACTCATGATAGTCCCAATAAGCGCAAACCAGATGGGATGGTGTATCACTGCAGAATGCTGTGGTAGCAATGCTGGTTAAGTGTGCCTTGAATTCTAAATAATTCCCCAACAGTGTCACCAGCAGAGATAATCCATTCACGTACTCCGCATCTCAGAAAGACACGGCGATTGGAATCAAAAATCTCAAATTTGGACTCATCAGACCAAAGGACAGATTTTTACCGGTCTAATGTCCATTGCTTGTATTTCTTGGGCCAAGCAAATCTCTTATTATTATTGCTGTCCTTTAGTAGTGGTTTCTTTGCCATAATTCGACCATGAAGGCCTGATTTACACAGTCTCCTCTGAACAGTTGATGTTGAGATGTGTCTGTTACTTGAACTCTGTGAAGCATTTATTTGGGCTGCAATCTGAGGTGCAGTTGAACTTATCCTCTGCAGCAGAGGTAACTCTGGGTCTTCCTTTTCTTTGGTGGTCCTCTTGATAGCCAGTTTCATCATAGCTCTTGAAGGAAGGATTTTCCAACTGCATTTGGATAAACTTTCAAAGTTCTTGAAATGTCCCTCTTTGACTGACCTTCATGTCTTAAAGTAATGATGGACTGTCCTTTCTCTTTGCTTATTTCTTGCCATAATATTGACTTAGTCTTTTACCAAATAGGGCTATCTTCTGTATGCCACCTCTTCCTTGTCACAACACAACCGACTGGCTTAAGAAGGAAAGAAATTCACACCTGTTAATTGAAATGCATTCCAGGTGACTCGTGAAGTAGGTTGAGAGATTTACAAGATTGTGCAAAGCTGTCATCAAGGCAAAGGGTGGATACTTTGAAAAATCTCTAATATAAATACATAAAACACTTTTTTGCTTACTACATGATTCCATATGTTTTATTTCACAGTTTTAATGTCTTCACTACTGTTCTACAATATAGAAAATAGTACAAAAATAAAGAAAGAAAAACCCTGCAATGAGTAGGTGTGTCCAAACATTTGCCTGATACTGTATAATCTATAGTATTTTGTCTTTTTCGTTGTGTCGGACCCCAGTGAGACTAGCTGTTGCTATTAATTGGAGCTGAAAATTACAGTTTTTTTCGATTGCTAAACGACAGTGGACACAACTGGAGTCACATGTGCAAAACTCTAACTACAGTCTGTACAGCAGCAGTTCATGTGGACCAAACTCTAGTTCGTTTTTCATTGCTTGAACACAGTTTTCAAAACTCTACACACTTATCCCATGACTTTAACCACAACCTGCACAACACTGTGGATTTACAGCACTTTGTTCAAATGCTAACACACTGCTGTCAAAACTGTGAACCACACATTCAAAACGGAATAGATTTCAGCCTTGTGCCTTTCAAACACTGCTGATTGCAATTTCAGCTGAAAGGCTAAGCAGGTGTCTTGTTTTAGACTTGTTAGTGAACACACACACATATTACAGTATATATAGGTAGAGCTCAGAAAGACTCATTTTGGAAATGGAGCAAGGAAGATGGGTTCGTGGAGGGAGAAGGGTGGCAGGGAGAGGGCGGATGCGTGGAGGAAGACAAAGAAGACAAAGAGCTGTTATTTCAGATGAAATAAGGGCTACACTTATAGACCATGTCGTGAACCATGGTCTCTCATTGAGAGAGGCAGGGTTGAGGGTGCAACCCAATCTGCAAAGATCCACAGTGGCATCTGTAATGCGAATTTTCCATCATGCAAACAGGTGAGAGTTACATCCTTACAGTAAATGAAAACATTACAGGAATCTATTTTGTATTGCAATTATAGAATATTTACACAGATATATATTACAGTAAGTTTGACTGTAAAATATATTTTTACAACAAGACCCAAAGGCTGCCCCCAACAGGGGGAAGAGGAAAAATATTTTCAGATGCGCAGGAAAATGCTATTGTTGACATGGTTGTTGTCAACAATGCAATAAAACTGCGGGAGATTCAAGATAGAGTGCTGGCTGATAATGATATATTTGAAAATGTTAATTCTGTCAGCACAACAACTATTGTTCGAGTCCTAAAGAAACACCAAGTTACAATGA
The DNA here is from genome assembly GCF_045791955.1 of Oncorhynchus clarkii lewisi. NCBI lineage: Eukaryota > Metazoa > Chordata > Actinopteri > Salmoniformes > Salmonidae > Oncorhynchus > Oncorhynchus clarkii. The sequence continues at coordinate 26,999,089 of NC_092160.1, read as the reverse complement.
AACAGTTATACACTGTACCGTTCGAGAGAAACAGTGAACGGGTAAAAGAGCAAAGATACCAATATGTCCAGGTAAGACGTCTGAGGTTACGTACACAGCTATACAAAATATTTACAGTAAAAAAAACACTAGCATTTCTACAGTAAAACTGTGCACTTACTGTTTTTCAGAGAGTAATGAAGGTGGAAGCACTGGAAAGACCACATTCATTTGTATTTATCGATGAAGCTGGATTTAACCTTGCCAAAACACGGCGCAGAGGAAGGAATGTTATAGGTCAAAGGGCCACTGTGGAGGTTCCAGGCCAAAGGGGAGGAAATATCACCATGTGTGCTGCAATGGCCAATGATGGTTTGCTTCTCAACACACCACTCATTGGCCCATACAACACAGAAAGGCTTATAGCTTTCCTAGAACAGCTCTATGCTCAGCTAGTGCCAGCAGAACAGGGGGAGCCAGTAAGAAACCCCCAAGTTTTTGTCATAATTTGCGATAATGTTGCTTTTCACCACTCTGCAGCTGTCAAAAATTGGTTTGCAGCACATCACAGATTTATGGTTTTGTACCTGCCTGCATATTCACCCTTCCTCAACCCAATAGAGGAGTTTTTCTCTGCCTGGAGGTGGAAAGTGTTTGGTCACCACCCACATGACCAAATGTCTCTTTTGGAAGCCATGCGTGCCGGATGTGAGGACACGAGTCCAGAGGACTGCCAGGGATGGATAAGGCACTCCAGAAGGTTCTTCCCCAGGTGCATGGCAAGAGAAAACATTATATGTGATGTTGAAGAAAACCTGTGGCCTGATGCTAGAGAGAGGCAGGATTAGCTCCTCAATTATTTGTTCGAATTACAGTATGTACTTTTAGTTTCTACCTTTTTTTTCTCATTACTGTAATTCTGTAAATTACTACAGACTATTGAAGCAAACTGCTAATTTTAATTTACCTTAAAGAATTGTTATGTTCTAAAAAAAAAATATAAATCATGTGAAAGAATGTCACTCTTTTCTTTGAAGAAAATATTACTTTGTATGAAGTCACTGAAATTGTTCAAACTGTAAAGATGAAAAGTTTGTATTTTCTGTATTGGTGTTTGATGCTAGTGTTTTTACTCTCAGTGTGTTCTGAGTGACAGTGTGTGTTATCTCAGTGAGGGTTGTGCATAGTGTTTGGCTGCACTGAGCGTGTTTTGAGCCATGTGTTAAGAGTTGTGTTGCTTGGAATGAGTTTTGCAGGTGATGTGAACTGTTTAGCTCAGGTGACTGTTGGTAGTGTAGACTGTAGTTAGAGTTTTGCACATGTGACTCCAGTTGTGCCCACTGTCGTTTAGCAATCGAAAAAAACTGTAAAGGTTAACTCACAATAGTGCATAGCAACATAACCAGGTGCCATACCTCTCGGTCCAGGGATAATGTTGGTACCCAGCTCACTCCTGTAATTATATTCTGTATGCAGGTGGGAAAACCTTCAGTAAATAACCATGCTTCACACGGAATATAAATGCAGTGAGTGAATGGTGTGTAAAACATGTCTAGTCGTGTGTGTGTGTGTGTGTGTGTGTGTGTGTGTGTGTGTGTGTGTGTGTGTGTGTGTGTGTGTGTGTGTGTGTGTGTGTGTGTGTGCGCGTTCAAGCGAATCTTTAGAATCCCTTAGGCTATCTCAAATCGGCCAAATCTCTCCGCTATGACCAAATCATCCTCTTATTTAGTTGCTGCTTAGTGAGCTGGAAAACACCCTTCAACAGTTGAATCCACTCCCATCTCTCAAAGGACTGCAGAAAAGGGAGGGAATACAACCATGTCTCTGTCAGTTAGCACCCTATTCCCTAAGTAGTGCACTATAATATAGGAGATAGGGTACAGAACCATTACAGACGTATTATAGGATCCATTATAGATGGATCCTAGAACAACTATGGCATATATACGGACTAGGGTGCCATTTTGGACATAACCCCAGGTAGCAGAGCAACAGACACCTTTGGTTCTAGCTGAGTTGAGGCCTCTACCTCAGTTGACCACCCTGGGGTGGGTCTGCATCCCAAATGACACCCTATTCCCTTCATAGTGCACTTCTACCTATGAGCCGTGGTAAGAAGTTGTGCACTATATAGTGAATAGGGTTCCATTCAGGAGATAGACTAGGTAATCCTGCCCTACAAAATGTTGGCTTCATGGATAAGATGTGAGATAATAGGTGGAGGAGGCCCAGTGGTATCAATCTCTTTAAAAACACAACAGGGATTTCCTCCATGGCTGGCTAGCTACGCTCTGATCTCTGCCTTTATCTCTTTATTTGTGTGTGTGTGTGTGTGTGTGTGTGTGTGTGTGTGTGTGTGTGTGTGTGTGTGTGTGTGTGTGTGTGTGTGTGTGTGTGTGTGTGTGTGTGTGTGAGAGAGAGAGAGTGAGTGAGTGACTGTGAGTGACTGTGAGAGAGAGAATGATTGTAAAAAATATTAGGAACACCTGCTCTTTCCATGACATAGACTGACCAGGTGAATCCATGACATAGACTGACCAGGTGAATCCATGACATAGACTGACCAGGTGAATCCATGACATAGACTGACCAGGTGAATCCATGACATAGACTGACCAGGTGAATCCATGACATAGACTGACCAGGTGAATCCATGACATAGACTGACCAGGTGAATCCATGACATAGACTGACCAGGTGAATCCATGACATAGACTGACCAGGTGAATCCATGACATAGACTGACCAGGTGAATCCATGGCATAGACTGACCAGGTGAATCCATGACATAGACTGACCAGGTGAATCCATGACATAGACTGACCAGGTGAATCCATGACATAGACTGACCAGGTGAATCCATGACATAGACTGACCAGGTGAATCCATGACATAGACTGACCAGGTGAATCCATGACATAGACTGACCAGGTGAATCCACGACATAGACTGACCAGGTGAATCCATGACATAGACTGACCAGGTGAATCCATGACATAGACTGACCAGGTGAATCCAGGTGAAAGCTATGATCCCTTATTGATGTCACTTGTTAAATACACCTCAATCAGTGTAGATGAAGGGGAGGAGACATGTTAAATAAGGATTTTTAAGCCTTGAGACAATTGAGACATGGATTGTATATGTGCGCCATTCAGAGGGTGAAATACGCAAGGCAAAAGTTTGAAGTGCCTTTTGAACGGGGTATGGTAGTAGGTGCCAGGCGCACTGGTTTGAGTGTGTCAAGAACTGCAACGCTGCTGGATTTTTCATTCTCAACAGTTTCCCGTGTGTATCAAGAATGGTCCACCAACCATAGGACATCCAGCCAACTTGACACAACTGTGGAAAACATTGGAATCAACATGGGCTGGCAACCCTGTGGAAAGCTTGACACCTTGTAGTCCATGCTCCGACAAATTGAAGCTGTTCTGAGGACAAAAGGGGACTCAATATTAGGAAGGTGTTCCTAATGTTTTGTACAGTCAGTGTAGAAATACAATTAATAAAACAGATTGACTTGAATGGGGACTCCATTCCTATTCATTGTATTTCTATGCATTTAATCCTATCCGATAGCTGAAATAACTTCAGAAAAACTGGGCCCTGGGCGCTGACATTGTATGTGTCCCAAATGACACGCTATTCCCTGTATATACCATATGGGTTATTTAGGGAATAGGGTGTTTGGAACACAGATATTGACCCCAACTGAAATTGTCCTTTATCTGTCACTTTGTCAATAGAATGCCCCTCTAAATAGACTCTAATGCAGACGGTTCTGAATCGATGCTGGTCACTTTGTCAATAGAATGCCCCTCTAAACAGACTCTAATGCAGACGGTTCTGAATCGATGCTGGTCACTTTGTCAATAGAAAGCCCCTCTAAACACTCTAATGCAGACGGTTCTGAATCGATGCTGGTCACTTTATCAATAGAATGCCCCTCTAAACAGACTCTAATGCAGACAGTTCTGAATCAATGCTGGTCACTTTATCAATAGAATGCCCCTCTAAACAGACTCTAATGCAGACGGTTCTGAATCGATGCTGGTCACTTTGTCAATAGAATGCCCCTCTAAACAGACTCTAATGCAGACGGTTCTGAATCGATGCTGGTCACTTTGTCAATAGAATGCCCCTTTAAACAGACTCTAATGCAGACAGTTTTGAATTGATGCTGATCGTTGACATGCTGTATCAGTGCCTGTATCATCTCTGTGAAAAAAAAGGTTGGACGCTTGAACACACTCGGGCTTGTCCAATGAGCAATCTTGCTCTATTGGGAATGGGTTTCTCATCCATAGCAATTAATGCCAGATTAGAAACTGATGAGACCTGTTTGCTCCCTGAGCTAATGCTTTGGTAGGCTTTAGCTCACTAGGCTAACACATTATGCATCCATTAAAACCAGATCAGAACTGATGAGCTGTTTTTCTTCATCATCCTTGTGTAGCCCACTGAGCTAAAGCCTATAGTCATTATTGTGGCTCAGTGAACTACACTTGCGTGATAAGTAACCTTGATAAGGACTTGTGTCAGTTCCCCGAGCTACAGTAATACTTATAGGCTTTAGCTCAGCGGACTAACACAGTCTTCATTGTGTGCCGTGCAGACACCTGTTATGAAACCATGTATGAAATTGATCACTGGTATCAGCATTGAGCTATGAGGTTTTCAGGTATAATAGTTCTTATTCAAACCAATCCCTGCTGCTACTACATTTCCTTAGCAAGCAAGTCTCCTAAATTACAATCCAAATGGAACCATATTCTCTATTTCTTAGGTATTTTTCTTAAAACTGAATTGTTGGTTCAGCATTTCCCTATAAGGTTGTATTCGACCTGTTGTACCTGTTGTATTTGGAGCACGTGACAAATACAATTGGATTTGATTTGAGTTATACAGTGCACGATCTTTGACCTGGGCCCATCAGGCTCTCATCAAAAGTTGTACCCATACAGTGAGGGAAAAAAACATTTGATCCCCTGCTGATTTTGCACGTTTGCCCACTGACAAAGAAATGACGAGTCTATAATTTTAATGGTAGGTTTATTTGAACAGTGAGAGACAGAATAACAACAACAAAAAATTTAAAAAACGCATGTCAAAAATTTTATAAATTGATTTGCATTTTAATGAGGGAAATAAGTATTTGACCCCTCTGCAAAACATGACTTAGTACTTGGTGGCAAAACCCTTGTTGGCAATCCCAGAGGTCAGACGTTTCTTGTAGTTGGCCACCAGGTTTGCACACATCTCAGGAGGTATTTTGTCCCACTCCTCTTTGCAGATCTTCTCCAAGTCATTAAGGTTTCGAGGCTGACGTTTGGCAACTCGAACCTTCAGCTCCCTCCACAGATTTTCTATGGGATTAAGGTCTGGAGACTGGCTAGGCCCCTCCAGGACCTTAATGTGCCTCTTCTTGAGCCACTCCTTTGTTGCCTTGGCTGTGTGTTTTGAGTCATTGTCATGCTGGAATGCCCATCCACGATCCATTTTCAATGCCCTGGCTGAGGGAAGGAGGTTCTCACCCAAGATTTGACGGTACATGGCCCCGTCCATCGTCCCTTTGATGCGGTGAAGTTGTCCTGTCCCCTTAGCAGAAAAACACCCCCAAAGCATAATGTTTTCACCTCCATGTTTGATGGTGGGGATGGTGTTCTTGGGGTCATAGGCAGCATTCCTCCTCCTCCAAACACGGCGAGTTGAGTTGATGCCAAAGAGCTCCATTTTGGGCTCATCTGACCACGACACTTTCACCCAGTTGTCCTCTGAATCATTCAGATGTTCATTGGCAAACTTCAGACGGGCATGTATATGTGCTTTCTTGAGCAGGGGGACCTTGCGGGCGCTGCAGGATTTCAGTCCTTCACGACGTAGTGTGTTACCAATTGTTTTCTTGGTGACTATGGTCCCAGCTGCCTTGAGATCATTGACAAAATCCTCCCGTGTAGTTCTGGGCTGATTCCTCACCGTTCTCATGATCAATGCAACTCCACGAGGTGAGATCTTGTATGGAGCCCCAGACCGAGGGAGATTGACAGTACTTTTGTGTTTCTTCCATTTGCGAATAATCGCACCAACTGTTGTCACCTTCTCACCAAACTGCTTGGCGATGGTCTTGTAGCCCATTCCAGCCTTGTGTACGTCTACAATCTTGTCCCTGACATCCTTGGAGAGCTCTTTGGTCTTGGCCATGGTGGAGAATGTGGAATCTGATTGATTGATTGCTTCTGTGGACAGGTGTCTTTTATACAGGTAACAAACTGAGATTAGGAGCACTCCCTTTAAGAGTGTGCTTCTAATCTCAGCTCGTTACCTGTATAAAAGACTCCTGGGAGCCAGAAATCTTTCTGATTGAGAGGTGATCAAATACTTATTTCCCTCATTAAAATGCAAATCAATTTATAACATTTTTGACATGTGTTTTTCTGGATTTTTTTGTTGTTATTCTGTCTCTCACTGTTCAAATAAACCTACCATTAAAATTATAGACTTATTTCTTTGTCAGTGGGCAAACGTACAAAATCAGAAGGGGATCAAATACTTTTTCCCCTCACTGTATAGGGAACAGGGTGCCATTTGCGACGCAATCTTAGAGTTTAGTAGTCATATAGAGATCAGAGGGAAATGCAGAGTTATTTGATCACATCAACTCCACCGGGATCGATCCTTCAGGCATTGGATAAGCAGTCTGTTTCATCCTGTCGGTCTTTCATTTTGTCTTACAGGGGGATGATGAATAACCGTGCTATATAAAAAATAATATATATATATATATATATACATAAATATATCATCTGTTCTGCCTGTCAAATCAGATGAGTGACAGCCAAGGATAACAATCGATCACTATCTCATTTGACATCACTCCTGAGCTCGCACCTGTGAGAGATAATAAGAACAATGAGAAAAGAGATCATAGAAGGATTTCAACACCATCCTTCTCATTCCCCCCAGCTTCAGTAACAATTTGCTTCTAAACATTCCATTTCAATTCAAATGTGTTTTTCCCTCACTTAAAGTACTTTAGCGAGAGAAAGAGGATCTGTTGTCTTGGGTGGGCTCTTGTTAAACCTCGTCCTTTCTTTGTTGTTGCTTTAGTGAAAATTGTTTTTGAGAGGGAAACACTGCTGTCATATTCAGCTAATATCCCATTCTACACCAGCAGGATCTGTGTCCCAAATGATACCCTGTAACCTATGGGCTCTGTTTAAAAGTAGTGCACTGTATAGGGAATAGGATGCCATTTGGGTTGCAGACCACCTCTTCTCGTTCACAACCGCCAGTGTGTTCTATGAAAAGAAAAAAGCTGTTATTTTTTCGAGGGACTTGGTTACATTTCTCTGAAACCTTTAAATAAATTAAGGGGTTAAAAAAAAGGCAAGTTGCAGCGATGGGACAAGACTGAAGCTACCAATTGGAGGTCACAAAATTGTGGAGAAAACAAAGCTGTTATTTCCCTGTTTTAACTAGAAAGTTAAGGTTCTTCTTTAGAATGGTTTCAGGGTAGGCTATACACACACAGAAGAGCAAGGGTATAAAAATAAGAACTTGAAATCCAACTCTAAATCTGATTTCCCTTTAATAACTACCCACTGGGCACAGACGTCAGTTCAACATCTTTTTTTGATTTACATTTGGTTGAGTTGTCAACTAACATGAATTCAACATGAAATCAACAAAAAATGTCATCATGACATTTTATTTAGGTTATAAATTGGGTGAAGAAAATACAAAATTCCTTACATTGATTTTATCCGTATTGTGCCTTGGAACAGTGGGTTAACTGCCTGTTCAGGGGCAGAACGACACCTTGTCAGCTCGGGGACTCGACCTGGCAACCCTTCAGTTACTAGTCCAACACTCTAACCACTAGGCTACCCTGCCGCCACATGACTTTGGGCAAATCCAATCAGTTTTCCATGTTTATAAAACTTCATCACATTGAACTTTTGTTGTTGAAGACCAGTGGGTAGCATACCCTGTGCCTTTTACTAAATCCTTGACAGAAAAGGAAAAAGTGGGTTTCATAATATTTATGGTGACTCCTTAAATAATCTAATAATGAATTATAAGATGAGGCGCGACACTCTCTCCATTATAAAATATAGTTTGTTGTAGATCCAAAGTGAAAAACATACTGTGACGTTTGGGTCAGAGATCTTCACCAAACAGAGCTAACACCTTGACAACCTACCACTGTACTGCAGCTGGTGAATAATGACTCTGTAGATGCAGTATGGAGCATCAAAACCAGGGAGAGCAGTAGAGCGATGTCATCCCTACTTTGATCTGTCAACTGTGGTTGCATCCCAAATGGCGCCATATGCTATATTCCCTATGGGTCCTGGTTAAAAGTAGTGCACTATAAAGGGAACAGGGTGCCATTTTTGAGCTACACTTCCTAAACACTGAGTCAACTGACTGTTACAACTTCTTATCTCCTTCATCCCCTGTCCTGCCCAAAGTCCTCTAACAACACACCATTTATCTCCCCCAGCCAGGGGTTCTCCTTATCCCAAAGGCAGAGCACCCAGCCCTGCCTGACAAGCTGTACTGTGTGGCCAGGATGGACGCGCCGACTGCATCTGGGCCCCCAGCCCTGGAGAGACAGGGAGGCTGAGCACGTCTCTTACCAGACTTCAATCTAACAAACTTCTGTTTAACATGTTGGCTTCGTCCCAAATGACACCCTATTCCCTATAGAGCGCCATTAGTAGTGCTCTATATAGGAAATAGGATGCCATTGGTAGTGCTCTATATAGGAAATAGGATGCCATTAGTAGTGCTCTATATAGGAAATAGGATGCCATTAGTAGTGCTCTATATAGGACATAGGATGCCATTAGTAGTGCTCTATATAGGAAATAGGATGCCATTAGATAGTGCTCTATATAGGAAATAGGATGTCATTAGTAGTGCTCTATATAGGACATAGGATGCCATTAGTAGTGCTCTATATAGGAAATAGGATGCCATTAGTAGTGCTCTATATAGGAAGTAGGATGCCATTAGATAGTGCTCTATATAGGAAATAGGATGCCATTAGTAGTGCTCTATATAGGAAATAGGATGCCATTAGATAGTGCTCTATATAGGAAATAGGATGCCATTAGTAGTGCTCTATATAGGAAATAGGATGCCATTAGTAGTGCTCTATATAGGAAATAGGATGCCATTAGATAGTGCTCTATATAGGAAATAGGATGCCATTACTAGTGCTCTATATAGGAAATAGGATGCCATTAGTAGTGCTCTATATAGGAAATAGGATGCCATTAGTAGTGCTCTATATGGGACATAGGATGCCATTATTAGTGCTCTACATAGGAAATAGGATGCCGTTAGTAGTGCTCTACATAGGAAACAGGATGCCATTAGTAGTGCTCTACATAGGAAACAGGATGCCATTAGTAGTGCTCTACATAGGAAACAGGATGCCATTATTAGTGCTCTATATAGGAAATAGGATGCCAGAAGATAGTGCTCTACATAGGAAATAGGATGCCATTAGATAGTGCTCTATATAGGAAATAGGATGCCATTAGATAGTGCTCTATATAGGACATAGGATGCCATTAGTAGTGCTCTATATAGGACATAGGATGCCATTAGATAGTGCTCTATATAGGACATAGGATGCCATTAGATAGTGCTCTATATAGGACATAGGATGCCAATAGTAGTGCTCTATATAGGACATAGGATGCCATTAGTAGTGCTCTATATAGGACATAGGATGCCATTAGTAGTGCTCTATATAGGACATAGGATGCCATTAGATAGTGCTCTATATAGGACATAGGATGCCATTAGTAGTGCTCTATGTAGGACATAGGATGCCATTAGATAGTGCTCTATATAGGACATAGGATGCCATTAGTAGTGCTCTACATAGGAAATAGGATGCCATTAGTAGTGCTCTACATAGGAAATAGGATGCCATTAGTAGTGCTCTACATAGGAAATAGGATGCCATTCGGGGTCCACAAGCTATCATATCCAGTAAGCACTGCAAAAACAATTACAACGGTAATAGAAGTGTGTGTGTGTGGGTGTGTGTGTGTGTGTGTGTGTGTGTGTGTGTGTGTGTGTGTGTGTGTGTGTGTGTGTGTGTGTGTGTGTGTGTGTGTGTGTGTGTGTGTGTGTGTGTGTGTGTGTGTTAGAGATTAGTAATGGCGACAACTTTAAGACTGACACACCATGGTTGCGTCCCAATACTGGCTGTTGTCCCTCCTCGTTTTTGAGTGTCCCTCGGTGGGGAAGTGTCCCTTGGTGGGGAAGTGTCCGTCAAAAACTGAACAACTAATGGTAAGGAAAGACAAATAAGCAATGAGACATCACTACATCCCTCACGCACATCTAAAGCTGCTGAAGAAATCACACGATGAGCCATGTGTTTTTCACAATACCTGTAAAGGCGGCAGTAATAGCTTTCCTTATATTTTTCAAGCAACAAATACTGTATGTAGGCTATTTACCATGAGCAACAACTACTGTATGTAGGTTACTGACCATGAGCAACAACTACTGTATGTAGGCTATTGACCATGAGCAACAACTACTGTATGTAGGCTATTTACCATGAGCAACAACTACTGTATGTAGGCTACTGACCATGAGCAACAACTACTGTATGTAGGCTACTTACAATGAGCAACAACTACTGCATGTAGGCTATTTACCATGAGCAACAACTACTGGATGTAGGCTATTTACCATGAGCAACAACTACTGTATGTAAGCTACTGACCATGAGCAACAACTACTGTATGTAGGCTACTGACCATGAGCAACAACTACTGTATGTAGGCTACTGAACATGAGCAATACCTACTGTATGTGGGCTACTGACCATGAGCAACAACTACTGTATGTAGAATACTGACCATGAGCAACAACTACTGTATGTAGGCTATTTACCATGAGCAACAACTACTGTATGTAGGCTACTTACCATGAGCAACAAAAACTGTATGTAGGCTATTTACCATGGGCAATAACTACTGTATGTAGGCTACTGACTATGAGCAACAAAAACTGTATGTAGACTATTTACCATGAGCAACAACTACTGTATGCAGGCTACTGACCATGAGCACAAAAACTGTATGTAGGCTATTTACCATGAGCAACAAATACTGTATGTAGGCTACTTACCATGAGCAACAGATATTGTATGAAGGCTACTTACCATGAGCAACAAATATGAACTTCCGGCGCCGACAGAGATGGCCGCCTCGCTTCGCGTTCCTAGGAAACAATGCAGTTTTTTGTTTTTTTACGTGTTATTTCTTACATTGGTACCCCAGGTAATCTTAGGTTTCATTACATACAGTCGGGAGGAACTACTGAATATAAGAGCAACGTCAACTCACCATCAGTACGACCAGGAATATGACTTTCCCGAAGCGGATCCTGTGTTCTGCCTTTCACCCAGGACAACGGAATGGATCCCAGCCGGCGACCCCAAAAAACGACTTCGTAAAAGGGGGAAACGGAGCGGTCTTCTGGTCAGACTCCGGAGACGGGCACATCGTGCACCACTCCCTAGCATTTTTCTCGCCAATGTCCAGTCTCTTGACAACAAGGTTGATGAAATCCGAGCAAGGGTAGCATTCCAGAGGGACATCAGAGACTGTAACGTTCTTTGCTTCACGGAAACATGGCTCACTGGAGAGACGCTATCGCTGTCGGTGCAGCCAGCTGGTTTCTCCACGCATCCCGCAGACAGAAACAAACATCTTTCTGGTAAGAAGAGGGGCGGGGGCGTATGCTTCATGGTTAACGTGACGTGGTGTGATCATAACAACATACAGGTACTCAAGTCCTTCTGTTCACCTGATTTAGAATTCCTCACAATCAAATGTCGACCGCATTATCTACCAAGGGAATTCTCTTCGATTATAATCACAGCCGTATATATTCCCCCCCAAGCAGACACATCGATGGCTCTGAACTAACTTTATTTGACTCTTTGCAAACTGGAATCCATTTATCCGGAAGCTGCATTCATTGTAGCTGGGGATTTTAACAAGGCTAATCTAAAAACAAGACTCCCTAAATTTTATCAGCATATCGATTGCGCAACCAGGGCTGGAAAAACCTTGGATCACTGCTATTCTAACTTCCGCGACGCATATAAGGCCCTGCCCCGCCCTCCTTTCGGAAAAGCTGACCACGACTCCATTTTGTTGATCCCTGCCTACAGACAGAAACTAAAACAAGAAGCTCCCGCGCTGAGGTCTGTTCAACGCTGGTCCGACCAATCTGATTCCACACTCCAAGACTTTCCATCACGTGGACTGGGATATGTTTCGTATTGCGTCAGACAACAACATTGACGAATACGCTGATTCGGTGAGCGAGTTCATTAGAACGTGCGTTGAAGATGCGTTCCCATAGCAACGATTAAAACATTCCCAAACCAGAAACCGTGGATTGATGGCAGCATTCGCGTGAAACTGAAAGCCCGAACCACTGCTTTTAATCAGGGCAAGGTGACCGGAAACATGACCGAATACAAACAGTGTAACTATTCCCTCCGCAAGGCAATCAAACAAGCTAAGCGTCAGTATAGAGACAAAGTAGAATCTCAATTCAACGGCTCAGACACAAGAGGTATGTGGCAGGGTCTACAGTCAATCACGGATTACAAAAAGAAAACCAGCCCCGTCACGGACCAGGATGTCTTGCTCCCAGGCAGACTAAATAACTTTTTTGCCCGCTTTGAGGACAATACAGTGCCACTGACACGGCCCGCAACTAAAACATGCGGACTCTCCTTCACTGCAGCCGACGTGAAGAAAACATTTAAACGTGTCAACCCTCGCAAGGCTGCAGGCCCAGACGGCATCCCCAGCCACGCCCTCAGAGCATGCGCAGACCAGCTGGTTGGTGTGTTTCCGGACATATTCAATCAATCCCTATCCCAGTCTGTTGTTACCACATGCTTCAAGAGGGCCACCATTGTTCCTGTTCCCAAGAAAGCTAAGGTAACTGAGCTAAACGACTACCGCCCCGTAGCACTCACTTCCGTCATCATGAAGTGCTTTGAGAGACTAGTCAAGGACCATATCACCTCCACCCTACCTGACACCCTAGACCCACTCCAATTTGCTTACCGCCCAAATAGGTCCACAGACGATGCAATCTCAACCACACTGCACACTGCCCTAACCCATCTGGACAAGAGGAATACCTATGTGAGAATGCTGTTCATCGACTACAGCTCGGCATTTAACACCATAGTGCCCTCCAAGCTCGTCATCAAGCTCGAGACCCTGGGTCTCGACCCCGCCCTGTGCAACTGGGTATTGGACTTCCTGACGGGCCGCCCCCAGGTGGTGAGGGTAGGCAACAACATTTCCACCCCGCTGATCCTCAACACTGGGGCCCCACAAGGGCCTCTCCTGTACTCCCTGTTCACCCACGACTGCGTGGCCACGCACGCCTCCAACTCAATCATCAAGTTTGCGGACGACACAACAGTGGTAGGCTTGATTACCAACAACGACGAGACGGCCTACATGGAGGAGGTGAGGGCCCTCGGAGTGTGGTGTCAGGAAAATAACCTCACACTCAACGTCAACAAAACTAAGGAGATGATAGTGGACTTCAGGAAACAGCAGAGGGAACACCCCCCTATCCACATCGATGGAACAGTAGTGGAGAGGGTAGTAAGTTTTAAGTTCCTCGGCGTACACATCACAGACAAACTGAATTGGTCCACCCACACAGACAGCATCGTGAAGAAGGCGCAGCAGCGCCTCTTCAACCTCAGGAGGCTGAAGAAATATGGCTTGTCACCAAAAGCACTCACAAACTTCTACAGATGCACAATTGAGAGCATCCTGTCGGGCTGTATCACCGCCTGGTACGGCAACTGCTCCGCCCACAACCGTAAGGCTCTCCAGAGGGTAGTGAGGTCTGCACAACGCATCACCGGGGGATAACTACCTGCCCTGCAGGACACCTACACCACCCGATGTCACAGGAAGGCCATAAAGATCATCAAGGACAACAACCCCCCGAGCCACTGCCTGTTCACCCCGCTATCATCCAGAAGGCGAGTTCAGTACAGGTGCATCAAAGCTGGGACCGAGAGACTGAAAAACAGCTTCTATCTCAAGGCCATCAGACTGTTAAACAGCCAACACTAACATTGAGTGGCTGCTGCCAACACACTGACTCAACTCCAGCCACATTATTAATGGGAATTGATGGGAAATGATGTAAAATATATCACTAGCCACTTTAAACAATGCTACCTAATATAATGTTTACATACCCTACATTATTCATACATATGTATATACTGTACTCATCTACTGCATCTTTATGTAATACATGTATCACTAGCCACTTTAACTATGCCACTTTGTTTACATACTCATCTCATATGTATATACTACACTCAATACCATCTACTGTATCTTGCCTATGCCGCTCTGTACCATCACTCATTCATATATCTTTATGTACATATTCTTTATCCCCTTACACTTGTGTCTATAAGGTAGTAGTTTTGGAATTGTTAGCTAGATTACTTGTTGGTTATTAATATATTGTCGGAACTAGAAGCACTAGCATTTCGCTACACTTGCATTAACATCTGCTAACCATGTGTATGTGACAAATAAAATTTGATTTGATTTGATTTCATTTCATTTCATTTGATTTGAAATATTGTATGTAGGCTACGTACCATCAGCAACAACTACTGTATGTAGACTTCTGACCATGAGCAACAACTGCTGTATGTAGGCTTCTGACCATGAGCAACAACTACTGTATGTAGGCTACTGACCATGAGCAACAACTACTGTATGTAGGCTAATGATCAGGAGCAACAACTACTGTATGTAGGCAACTTACCATGAGCAACAACTACTGTATGTAGGCTACTGACCATGAGCAACAACTACTGTAAGTAGCCTACTGACCATGAGCAACAACTACTGTATGTAGGCTACTGACCATGTGCAACAACTACTGTATGTAGGCTACTGACCATTAGCAACAACTACTGTATGTAGGCTACTGATCATGAGCAACAATTACTATATGTAGGCTTCTGACCATGAGCAACAACTACTGTATGTAGGCTACTGACCATGAGCAACAACTACTGTATGTAGGCTACTGACCATGAGCAACAAATACTCTATGTGGGCTATTTACCATGAGCAACAACTACTGTTTGTAGGCTACTTAACCATGAGCAACAAATATTGTATGTAGGCTACTTACCATGAGCAACAACTACTGTATGCAGGCTACTTACCAAGAGCAACAACTACTGTATGTAGGCTACTGACCATGAGCAACGACTACTGCATGTAGGAAACTGAACATGAGCAAAAAATACTGTATGTAGGCTATTTACCATGAACAACAACTACTGTATGTAGGCTACTGACCATGGGCAACAACTACTGTATGTAGGCTACTGACCATGAACAACAAAAACTGTATGTAGGCTACTCACCATGAGCAACAACAACTGTATGTAGACTACTGACCATGAGCAATAAATACTGTATGTAGGCTACTGACCATGAGCAACAACTACTGTATATAGGCTATTTACCATGAGCAACAAATACTGTATGTAGACTACTAACCATGGGCAACAAATATTGTACATAGGCTATTTACCATGAGCAACAACTACTGTATGTAGGCTACTGACCATGAGCATCAACAACTGTATGTAGCCTACTGACCATAAGCACCAACTACTGTATGTAGGCTACTGACCATGAGCAACAGATACTGTATGTAGGCTACTGACCATGAGCAACAAATAATGTACGTAGGCTATTTACCATGAGCAACAACTACTGTATGTAGGCTCTTGACCATGAGCAACAACAACTGTATGTACGCTACTGACCATAAGCACCAACTACTGTATGTAGGCTATTTGCCATGAGCAACAACTACTGTATGTAGGCTACTGACCATGAGCAACAAATGATGTGTGTAGGTTACTGACCATGAGCAACAAATAATGTATGTAGGCTACTGATCTTGAGCAAAAACTACTGTATGTAGGCTACTGACCATGAGCAACAACTACTGTATGTAGGCTATTTACCATGAGCAACAACTACTGTATGTATGCTACTGACCATGAGCAACAAATAATGTGTGTAGGTTACTGACCATGAGCAACAAATAATGTATGTAGGCTACTGATCTTGAGCAACAACTACTGTATGTAGGCTACTGACCATGAGCAACAACTACTGTATGTAGGCTATTTACCATGAGCAACAACTACTGTATGTAGGCTACTGACCATGAGCAACAACTACTGTATGTAGACTACTGATCAGGAGCAACAACTACTGTATGTAGGCAACTTACCATGAGCAACAACTACTGTATGTAGGCTACTGACCATGAGCAACAACTACAGTAAGTAGCCTACTGACCATGAGCAACAACTACTGTATGTAGGCTACTGACCATGAGCAACAACTACTGTATGTAGGCTACTGACCATGTGCAGAAACTACTGTATGTAGGCTACTGACCATGAGCAACAACTACTGTATGTAGGCTACTGATCATGAGCAACAATTACAATATGTAGGCTTCTGACCATGAGCAACAACTACTGTATATAGGCTACTGACCATGAGCAACAAAAACTGTATGTAGGCTACTGACCATGAGCAACAACTACTGTATGCAGGCTATTTACCATGAGCAACAACTACTGTATGTAGACTACTAACCATGGGCAACAAATATTGTACGTAGGCTATTTACCATGAGCAACAACTACTGTATGTAGGCTACTGACCATGAGCAACAACAACTGTATGTAGGCTAATGACCATAAACACCAACTACTGTATGTAGGCTACTGACCATGAACAACAACTACTGTATGTAGGCTATTTGCCATGAGCAACAACTACTGTATGTAGGCTACTGACCATGAGCAACAAATAATGTGTGTAGGTGCCTGACCATGAGCAACAAATAATGTATGTAGGCTACTGATCTTGAGCAACAACTACTGTATGTAGGCTACTGACCATGAGCAACAACTACTGTATGTAGGCTATTTACCATGAGTAACAACTACTGTATGTTGGCTACTGACCGTGAGCAACAAATATCGTATGTAGGCTACTGACCATGAGCAACAACTACTGTATGTAGTCTACTGACCATGAGCAACAACTACTGTATGTAGGCTACTGACCATGAGCAACAACTACTGTATGTAGGCTACCGACCATGAGCAACAACTACTGTATGTAGGCTATTTACCACGAGCAACAATTACTGTATGTAGGCTACTGACCATGAGCAACAGCTACTGTATGTAGGCTACTGACCATGAGCAACAACTACTGTATGTAGGCTACCGATCATGAGCAACAACTACTGTATGTAGGCTACTGACCATGAGCAACAACTACTGTATGTAGGCTACCGACCATGAGCAACAACTACTGTATGTAGGCTATTTACCACGAGCAACAACTACTGTATGTAGGCTACTGACCATGAGCAACAACTACTGTATGTAGGCTACTGACCATGAGCAACAACTACTGTATGTAGGCTACATACCATTAGCAACAACTACTGTATGTAGGCTATTTACCACGAGCAACAACTACTGTATGTAGGCTACTGACCATGAGCAACAACTACTGTATGTAGGCTACCGACCATGAGCAACGACTACTGTATGTAGGCTACTGACCATGAGCAACAACTACTGTATGTAGGCTACATACCATGAGCAACAACTACTGTATGTAGGCTACTGACCATGAGCAACAAATGAGAACAGCAAAACAACAATGAGCTTGTAATATACCTGCATCTTCTGGCTGTGGAGCAATGTGGAGTAGTGCTAAAGCCGGAACTTCATAGCAGTTTGACATGCAACACTCACATTTCCTTCACTCAATTCTCACTCAATCCTTCACTCAATTCTCACTCAACCCTTCACTCAATTCTCACTCAATCCTTCACTCAATTCTCTTTTGAAACTCCGTGTTGCCCAGCAACAGTCCCAAAACATCACTGCTCTAGAGGAAATCTGCATGGAGGAATGGGCCAAAATACCAGCAACAGTGTGTGAAAACCTTGTGAAGACTTACAGAAAACGTTTGACCTCTGTCATTGCCAACAAAGGGTATATAGCAAAGTATTGAGATAAACTTTTGTTATTGACCAAATACTTATTTTCCACCATATTTTGCAAATAAATTCATTAAAAATCCTACAATGTGATTTCTTGATTTTTTTTTTCTCATTTTGTCTGTCATGGTTGAAGTGTACCTATGATGAAAATGACAGGCCTCTCTCATATTTTTAAGTGGGAGAACTTGCACAATTGGTGGCTGACTAAATACTTTTTTTGCCCCACTGTATACAGATCGGCTACATAGCTACGCATCCATAGAATACAGAGTTCACGTTACTTTAGCTGTATTGTCAAAAATCTCTAACGTTAATGTTGTTTCAATCAAATCTGAACTGACTTGCCTAGTTAAATAAAGGTTAAATACAATTTAAATAAAATAAAAAATATTGACAAGTGATGACTTTGAAATATGTTTTAATGAACCGCAAGGCAAGCTCACAAAAATGTACATTCAATTTGCAGTAGTTAAAATACTTTAGCTAGATTCTTTAAATCCACTGATTTTCACAAGATGACAGCCTGGTTTGTTGGTTAGCTCGGGAGTCAGGAGTTAAACAAAATGTCAAAACGGCCATAAAACTAGATAAATATAGCTAGCTGGCTAATGTTAGCTAGCCAGCTAGCTTGCTAAATAGTGATTTTCGTAAATTAACTTTGACAAAATAATATCCACTGTATGTATAATCGTTTGTCTCTACATTAACTAACATAATGCCTCTTAACTGTATGATTCATTTTGAAGTTATAATTATCTATATTTGCTTCCATACTAGTATCTTTGCCAGCCATCTTTCCTGAAGTAACTCTCCAGCCTTGGGTCACAGAGTTTCATGGGAGTTTTTGGAACCACTCTATAGGAAGTCTGCATCTCGATTTGCTTCGATAACTAGAGGGCTGAAAAGGCACTACTCCTCGCTCAAAGTTGAATTGGGACACCTCTCCTACTCGTTGTGGCTCGCGGGATCACGCAAAACGGAGGAGGAGTGCTGGGGTGTATTGGGATTGAGCCCACGTCTCTGTATATCTCCAGCCATGTGATGGTGACCTTTGAACAATTTGTATTAATATTTTTTAGCAAAGAAGTGAACAATGTCCAAAATGTACACAGAACATCAGTCTAACTGGCTGCATGGACATTTTTACCACCCCCAATCTGAGTCAAATAAATAAAATTAGCATGGCAACCGGATGTTCCATATTACAAACTAGTCACATTGGCTCAGCAGTCGGCACACTCTACAAGACTGATGCACAACGACTTGTTAGCAGGACTCAAACTCTACTTGAACCCAATCTATCCCATATCAGTCTACTACCCCTGTCCAACAAAGAGGACACAGTTAGTCAAATCATTATGTAAAACGAACAGTCTCCAACAGTAGAAGGAAATTAACATTACCTCAGGCTAAGTTTGTTTATACGCTTTCAGATCGCCCTGGAGATAGAGAAATGACTGCTACACACTGTTCATTTGTCCAATCAGAGTTAAGGGGAAATAAACATTTTCCAGACGGAAATGGAAATGTCTGTCTCCTTGTCTCTGTCTGTCTGTCTGTCTGTCTGTCTGTCTGTCTGTCTGTCTGTCTGTCTGTCTGTCTGTCTGTCTGTCTGTCTGCCTCTGTGTCTGTCTGTCTGCCTGTCTGTCTGCCTCTGTATCTGTCTGTCCGACTGTCTGTCTGTCTGTCTGTCTGTCTGTCTGTCTGTCTGTCTGTCTGTCTGTCTGTCTGTCTGTCTGTCTGTCTGTGCATCTGTCTGTCAGGATCCTGTCAAGTCAAAGTAATGCTGAAGCGCTGCAGGTCAGGAGAGTCACAGAAAAACAAGGTCTCGCTTCACAGTGCCAGAAATAAAATAAAATAGAAAAGGAATATTAAACTGTGTGTGCGTTCTGCTGGTTTCTCAGAGAGAAAGAGGATGTATCCCAGATGTCACCCTATTCCCGTTATAGTGCATAGGGCTCTGGTCAAGAGTAGTGCAGCAAAAAGGCAATATGGTGCCATTTGGGACAAAGCAAAAAGAGGCAGCTGGGCGGCTGAGACGACACCTCTTGTTATGTTTCATTTATGCCAGGCTGTGTTTGAATAACCTCAGTGTGTATGTGCCTGTGTGCATGTGTGTGTGTGTGTTCGCACAGGTATGTGCATGTGTTTATGCGCAATGTGTTTGTGCGCAATGTGTGTGTGTTTGCAAGTGTGTGAGTGTGTGTGTTGATGAATAACCCCAGAGCTGATTGCACTGAGAGGAACCAGCCAAGCTAACAAACAAGACGCATGCAGACGGCTGGAGGATGAGAACAGGAACAGGAAGATAGAGAGATTAAAGAGAGAGGCCTTTATAAGCATAACAGCTTATTTCCTTTTCTGGTGCTATTCCTTATATTGCCTACAAATGTTTTATCAGGCCCTGCTCACAAGTAGTGCACTACGTAGGGAATAGGGTGCCATTTAGGAGGAAGCATGGTCAATGAATTCAATTCATCCCGCACTCGACTGAATATAAATATGGATGTGATTGGGACAACAGGGTGACTAACTAGGGTGAAGATGTCCCTAGAAGCTGATCTGAGGTCAATTTTGTATCTTCACCCCTAATGGTTAAGGCTGGGTTTGGGGAAGTGTAAGCTGTTCCTAGATCAGTCAGTGCCTGAGGGGTTTCTACCCTTTGCCTGCGAAGGCAAAATAAGAATTTAACCCTAGCAGATGTCATATCTCACAATTCTTTAATTGTTCGGTTTCCTTTTCTCTCCAGCAATTCTCTCTGGATAGAAGAGAGCTAAAGGTAAGAGAGAGAAGGATGGAGAGGAAGAGTGTAAAGAGAGGAAGAGTGTAAAGAGAGCGAGAGTGTAAAGAGAGGAAGAGTGGAAAGAGGGGAAGAGTGGAAAGAGAGGAAGAGTGGAAAGAGAGGAAGAGTGTAAAGAGAAGAAGAGTGTAAAGAGAGGAAGAGTGGAAAGAGAGGAAGAGTGTAAAGAGAGGAAGAGTGTAAAGAGAGGAAGAGTGGAAAGAGAGGAAGAGTGTAAAGAGAGGAAGAGTGTAAAGAGAGGAAGAGTGGAAAGAGAGGAAGAGTGGAAAGAGAGGAAGAGTGTAAAGAGAGGAAGAGTGTAAAGAGAGGAAGAGTGGAAAGAGAGGAAGAGTGGAAAGAGAGGAAGAGTGTAAAGAGAGGAAGAGTGTAAAGAGAGGAAGAGTATAAAGGAGGTAGAGAAGTTGTCAAAAGAGGGTGTAAACAGATGTGTGGACACAGAAAAACACCATATTGCCTCAACAATACAATCAAATCCTACATACACAGCACCACTTCAGCCAGTGTGGTTGTTGTCTTTACGTACACAGCACCACTACAGCCAGTGTGGTTGTTGTCTTTACGTACACAGCACCACTACAGCCAATGTGGTTGTTGTCTTTACGTACACAGCACCACTACAGCCAGTGTGGTTGTTGTCTTTACGTACACAGCACCACTACAGCCAATGTGGTTGTTGTCTTTACGTACACAGCACCACTACAGCCAGTGTGGTTGTTGTCTTTACGTACACAGCACCACTACAGCCAGTGTGGTTGTTCCTACGTACACAGCACCACTACACTTCTCTCCTGTTATTTCTCAATATGACATTCAGTCAAAGTTTCACCTTCAGGACACAATCTGTGCTGTGAGATACAGAAAGTTTTTAAAGAAAAATGGTGTGCAACATCTCTCACCCCTCTCTCCCTCATACCTCTCTCCCTCACACCCTTCTGCCCTCACACCTCTCTCCCTCACACCTCTTTCCCTCACGCCTCTCTCCCTCATACCTCTCTCCCTCATACAACTCTCACTCACACCCTTCCTCCCTCACACCTCTCTCCCTCACACTTCTCTCCCTCACACCCTTCCGCCCTCACACCTCTCTCCCTCATACCTCTCTCCCTCACACCCTTCCGCCCTCACACCTCTCTCCCTCACACCTCTCTCCCTCACACCCTTCCTCCCTCATACCTCTCTTCATCATACCTTGTACCTCTCTCCCTCATACTTCTCTCCCTCACATCTCTCTCCCTCATACCTTTCTCCCTCACAGCCTTCCTCCCTCACAGCCTTCCTCCCTCACAGCCTTCCTCCCTCACACTTCTCTCCCTCACACCCTCATACCTCTCTCCCTCATACCTCTCTCCCTCACATCTCTCTTCCTCACACCCTCATACCTCTCTCCCTCACACCCTCATACCTCTCTCCCTCACACCCTCATACCTCTCTCCCTCACACCCTCATACCTCTCTCCCTCACACCCTCATACCTCTCTCCCTCACACCCTCATACCTCTCTCCCTCACACCCTCATACCTCTCTCCCTCACACCCACACACCTCTCTCCCTCACACCCTCATACCTCTCTCCCTCACACCCTTCCGCCCTCACACTTCTCTCCCTCTCCCTCACATCTCTTTCCCTCACACCTCTCTCCCTCACACCCTCACACCTCTCTCCATCACACCTCTCTCACTCACACCCTTCCTCACTCATACCTCTCTCCCTCACACCCTTCCGCCCTCACACCTCTCTCCCTCATACCTCTCTCCCTCACACCCTTCCGCCCTCACAACTCTCTCCCTCACACCTCTCTCCCTCACACCCTTCCTCCCTCATACCTCTCTTCATCATACCTTGTACCTCTCTCCCTCATACTTCTCTCCCTCACATCTCTCTCCCTCATACCTTTCTCCCTCACAGCCTTCCTCCCTCACAGCCTTCCTCCCTCACACTTCTCTCCCTCATACCTCTCTCCCTCACATCTCTCTCCCTCACACCCTCATACCTCTCTCCCTCACACCCTCATACCTCTCTCCCTCACACCTTCATACCTCTCTCCCTCACACCTTTCTCCCTCACACCCACACACCTCTCTCCCTCACACCCACACACCTCTCTCCCTCACACCCTCATACCTCTCTCCCTCACACCCTCATACCTCTCTCCCTCACACCCTCATACCTCTCTCCCTCACACCCTCATACCTCTCTCCCTCACTTTCTCACAGTTTGATTCCAGCTTGATCAATGTATATTGTACATGTTGGGGCCTGATGAGTTCTGCTGCATTAAGGGTTACATGAATACTTCACTTTCTCACAGTTTGATTCCAGCTTGGTCCTCAACGTTGGCGGTAACCCATGGATACAGGTTCTGCCGAATTGGCACCCTATTCCCAATGTAGTTCACTCCTTTTGACACAGAGCCATATAATGACCTACATAGTGAATAGTGTATTTATACATTGTTCAATTTTACCTTTATTTGACTTGGCAAGTCAGTTAAGAACAAATTCTTAATAACAAAGACGGCCTACCCCGGCTAAACCTTAACCCGGATGACGCTGGGCCTATTGTGCATCGCCCTATGGGACTCCCAATCACGGCCGGTTGTGATACAGC
The DNA here is from genome assembly GCF_045791955.1 of Oncorhynchus clarkii lewisi. NCBI lineage: Eukaryota > Metazoa > Chordata > Actinopteri > Salmoniformes > Salmonidae > Oncorhynchus > Oncorhynchus clarkii. Next base: position 26,975,520 of record NC_092160.1, on the reverse strand, counting down.
CTGGAATCAAACCAGGGTCTGCAGTTACGCCTCTAGCACTGAGATGCAGTGCCTTAGTCCGCTGCGCCACTCGGTAGCCCATTCAAAACCGAACCTCACTAATCTCCCCTCGTCAGAGTCATAAGTAATGGGCAAAACAGTTCTAAACTCAATGCACAATACACAATTAAACAATTGAAAAAATTACTAAGCTTGGTTGACTCTGTGATTCTATAGAAAAGTCTAACAAACATAGATTTCCAGACAAATATATATTTTAATCCGTGTTGAGGTTGTGTCCAACTAGTCTTAAATGCTTCTGGGACTGTGGCGGTGCTGCCCGTCTTCAACTGGGGCTTGGGGGACTGTGGCGGTGCTGCCTGTCTTTAACTGGGGCTTGGGGGACTGTGGCGGTGCTGCCCATCTTTAACTGGGGCTTGGGGGACTGTGGCGGTGCTGCCCGTCTTTAACTGGGGCTTGGGGGACTGTGGCTGTGCTGCTGGTCTTTAACTGGGGCTTGGGGGACTGTGGCGGTGCTGCTGGTCTTTAACTGGGGCTTGGGGGACTGTGGCAGTGCTGCTTGTCTTTAACTGGGGCTTGGGGGACTGTGACGGTGCTGCTGGTCTTTAACTGGGGCTTGGGTGACTGTGGCGGTGCTGCCGGTCTTTAACTGGGGCTTGGGGGACTGTGGCGGTGCTGCTGGTCTTTAACTGGGGCTTGGGGGACTGTGGCGGTGCTGCTGGTCTTTAACTGGGACTTGGGGGACTGTGGCGGTGCTGCCGGTCTTTAACTGGGGCTTGGGGGACTGTGGCGGTGCTGCCGGTCTTTAACTGGGGCTTGGGGGACTGTGGCGGTGCTGCCGGTCTTTAACTGGGGCTTGGGGGACTGTGGCGGTGCTGCCGGTCTTAAACTGGGGCTTGGGGGACTGTGGCGGTGCTGCCCGTCTTTAACTGGTGCTTGGGGGACTGTGACGGTGCTGCCCGTCTTTAACTGGGTCTTGGAGGACTGTGGCGGTGCTGCTGGTCTTTAACTGGGGCTTGGGGACTGTGGCAGTGCTGCCGGTCTTAAACTGGGGCTTGGGGGACTGTGGCGCTGCTGCCGGTCTTAAACTGGGGCTTGGGGGACTGTGGCGGTGCTACTGGTCTTTAACTGGGGCTTGGGTGACTGTGGCGGTGCTGCCGGTCTTTAACTGGGGCTTGGGGGACTGTGGCGGTGCTACTGGTCTTTAACTGGGTCTTGGGGACTGTGGCGTTGCTGCTGGTCTTTAACTGGGGCTTGGGGACTATGGCAGTGCTGCTTGCCTTTAACTGGGGCCTGTGGCGGTGCTGCTTGCCTTTAACTGCGGCCTGTGGCGGTGCAGTTGCAGTTGCACAGCTCTGTGTCTTGGGGGCAGTATTGAAGCTGAGCAGCTCATTATCACCCATTAGGGCTCTGTGTGCATCTCTGGCAGTGCTGCTACGGTTCACATAATGAGAGCAGGAGGACAGAGGATCCAAGGAATCTGGATGATTCTGTTACATAAGATGAAGACGGCAACAACCTCCTCAGAGAGAGTGACAGAGAGATAGAGGCAGACAGACAGCGACAGAGAGAGACAGAGAGAGACAGACAGACAGAGCAGGTGGCTAACAAACACACAGTACCTCAACGGCGATATACTTTCAGGGTGGTGCCCAACAGGTGGAACAATGCCAGCCTCATCATACGGTGATGCCAAGCGGTCCTGGCACTGTGTTTTGGCCTTGTTGATCTGCTCTGTGTTCTATGTTTTCAGTCATACAGTGTTAACAAAGATATATCAATCACCTCCAAATACAGGCTTCTGTGAGCTGGGAATTCAATTCCCTCTCTCTTTCTCTCTCTCTCTCTCTCTCTCTCTCTCTCTCGCTCTCTCTCTCTCTCGCTCTCTCTCTCTCTCTCTCTCTCTCTCTCTCTCTCTCTCTCTCTCTCTCTCTCTCTCTCTCTCTGCAGTGCTAACAGAGATTGTTCCCCGGGGGTATTCTGATCCGTCCAGGCCAATTAGTTAATGCTTATGTGCTTCTCATACGTAGGGTTATTTTTGTGATGCTGGGGAACAAATGAAGAAATAAACTCATCCCAAACCCTCTTCAGTACTTATTCAACTCCCTGGGTACATCCCAAATGGCACCGTATTCCCTATGCAGTGCATTTCCTGTTAACAAGGAGAGAGGCTAGTGAAGCGTAAACCATGTCTAGTCGTGTGTGTGTCTGTGTGTAATATGGGCCCTTTCTGTTCCTTCTGCTTTCTGTTCCTGTTCTGTTACATGTTCATCATGTGTGACTTACATTCCTGTTGGCTCAGGAAGTCCAACAGCCTTACATTCTGGCACAGAGACTTATTTGGGACATCTCCTTTGATGGTTTTGTGGCTGTTGGACTTCCTGAGCCAACGCTCAAAGCGAGTCAAAATAGGTCCCCACGTGTCGGATATATGCAATACCAACACAGGCTCTCCTCGGGGATGTGTTTTGTCCCAACTTCTGTACACTAATAGTTGTACTAGTTCCCATACTGACAGACACCTCGTTAAGTTCGCTGATGACACTGCCTTGATCAGCCTGTTGCATGATGACGAGGAACATCATGGCCCGGTCCTAGATGACTTTGTAGAGTCGTGTGAGGAATCACACTTGGTCCTCAATACCAACAAGACCAAAGAGATGTGCATAGACTTCAGGAAGCGTACAACACCTACCTCTGCAACATCTATCTGAGGTCAGAATATAGAAATTGTAGAGGAATATAAATATCTGGGTGTCCTTTAGGACAATAAGCTTCAGTGGAGTAAATGTACAGATCTGATCTACAAAAAGAGCCAACAGAGACTTTCTCAAAAAGTTGGGATCTTTTGTGTACTATGTGTGTACTATATTGACTCTGTTTTACAAATCCTTTATTGAGAGTATTTTAACTTTTTGTATTGTTTGTTGGTTTGGCAATGCCACTGTCAGCCAGAAAAACAGAAGGATTATTACCACAGCAAGCAAGGTACTTGGAGTCAAACAGACAGGCCTGGAGGAGATCTTTAAGGTCAGGGGATTCCGTAAGGTTTACAAAATAATTTTAGACCCAAGCCACCCCCTGTACCTGGACTTTGAATTACTCCCCTCTGGGCGCAGGTATAGGGCACCCCTCAGCAGGAAAAACAGAACAATCATTTGTGCCAGGTGTGATATCCCTCCTAAATAGCTCAGGCGAATGTTCCCATCGACTCCGTAAGGCCAGCAGGCTAGTCTTTTCTTTTTATGTTTTATTTCTTATTTCTTATTATTATTATTTTCATTGGTATGTAACTGTTATGAAAGTTGTATTGTCAATTTTGTTTTGTATTTAAACACCACTTTAAATGTGTACATGACACTTCCCCATGGAGAAAATAAAGTCAGTAAGTAAGGAAGTTCATCATGTGTGACTTTGCCCAACTGTTCCTGTTCTGTTACATGTTCATCATGTGTGACTTTGCCCAACTGTTCCTGTTCTGTTACATGTTCATCATGTGTGACTTTGCCCAACTGTTCCTGTTCTGTTACATGTTCATCATGTGTGACTTTGCCCAACTGTTCCTGTTCTGTTACATGTTCATCATGTGTGACTTTGCCCAACTGTTCCTGTTCTGTTACATGTTTATCATGTGTGACTTTGCCCAACTGTTCTTGTTCTGTTACATGTTCATCACGTGTGACTTTGCCCAACTGTTCCTGTTCTGTTACATGTTCATCATGTGTGACTTTGCCCAACTTTTCCTGTTCTGTTACATATTCATCATGTGTGACTTTGCCCAACTGTTCCTGTTCTGTTACATGTTCATCATGTGTGACTTTGCCCAACTGTTCCTGTTCTGTTACATGTTTATCATGTGTGACTTTGCCCAACTGTTCCTGTTCTGTTACATGTTTGTCATGTGTGACTTTGCCCAACTGTTCCTGTTCTGTTACATGTTTGTCATGTGTGACTTTGCCCAACTGTTCCTGTTCTGTTACATGTTTGTCATGTGTGACTTTGCCCAACTGTTCCTGTTCTGTTACATGTTTATCATGTGTGACTTTGCCCAACTGTTCCTGTTCTGTTACATGTTTATCATGTGTGACTTTGCCCAACTGTTCCTGTTCTGTTACATGTTTGTCATGTGTGACTTTGCCCAACTGTTCCTGTTCTGTTACATGTTTGTCATGTGTGACTTTGCCCAACTGTTCCTGTTCTGTTACATGTTTATCATGTGTGACTTTGCCCAACTGTTCCTGTTCTGTTACATGTTTGTCATGTGTGACTTTGCCCAACTGTTCCTGTTCTGTTACATGTTTGTCATGTGTGACTTTGCCCAACTGTTCCTGTTCTGTTACATGTTTGTCATGTGTGACTTTGCCCAACTGTTCCTGTTCTGTTACATGTTTGTCATGTGTGACTTTGCCCAACTGTTCCTGTTCTGTTACATGTTTATCATGTGTGACTTTGCCCAATATGTGTTTTAAATGATCTTATTAAAGTAATCAATCAATCAATATTTTTCTCAATATGCTAGAAGTTGTGTATGGTAGAATACTGTAGGTCAGCTGCTGTCTATGGTAGAACAAGCTATCTGGCTGAGCCATCTGTAAGCACTATCAATGACCTGAGGAAGGCAAGAATAATATGCCTGAGAGGACATTGGGGGAATAGACAGACAGAGGCTTCATTAACATGGCTCACACACCCCCCACATGCACACATGCACAAGCACACACAGACAGAAGGACAAAAACCGCACATGCACAAACACACACCGAGAATTAGACATGGTTTAGTTGTGTGTGTGTGTGTGTGTGTGTGTGTGTGTGTGTGTGTGTGTGTGTGTGTGTGTGTGTGTGTGTGTTAGCGAGGGTGAGTGAGCAGGCAAGTGAGTGTGCATTCTTTCTTCACACAAGCGTGATGGCAATTTCAAGCATATGAGGCAGAGGTCCATAGACTGGCAGAGATAATCAGATAGAGAGAAAGGAGCAAATGTACAGTGCCAAGTCACATCCCTTGACATTTTCCACATTTTGTTGTGTTACAGCCTGGGTTTAAGATGGATTAAATTGAGATTTAGTGTCAATGGCCTACACATAATACCCCATAATGTCAAAGTGGAATCATGTTATTTGACATTTTTACAAATTAATACAAAATTAAAAGCTTGAGTCAATAAGTATTCAACACCTTTTTTATGGCAATGTTCAGGGGTAAAAATGCACTTAAAAAGTCATATAATACGTTGCATGGACTGTGTGCAATAATAGTGTTCAACAAGATTGTTTAATGACTACCTAATCTCTGTCCCCTTAGTCCCTTAGTTGAGTAGTTCATTTCAAACACAGATTCAACCACAAAGATCATGGAGGTTTTCCAATGCCTCGCAAAGAAGGGCACATATTAGTAGATGGGTAACAAAAAACAGACATTGAATATCTCTTTGAGCATGGTGAAGTTATTAATTACACTTCGGATGGTGTATCAATACACCCAGTCACTACACATATACAGGTGTCCTTCCTAACTCAGTTGCCGGTGAGGAAGGAAACTGTTTTTAAAAATGTTATACACCCTTTTCACCCCAATGTGGAGATATCTAATTGTGATCTTGTCTCATAGCTGCAACTCCCCAATGGGCTCAGGAGAGGTCGAGTCATGCGCCCGCCAAACCGCGCCTCTTAAGACCCGCCTGCTTAACCCGGAAGCCAGCTGCACCAATATGTTAGAGGAAACACAGTTCAACTGATGACCAGAGTCAGCTGCTGGACTTCAGGAAACAGAAGAGGGAGCACCCCCCTATCCACATTGACGGGACCACAGTGAATAAGGTGGAAAGCTTCAAGTTCCTCGGCGTACACATCACTGACAAACCCACAAAACATGCCACCAGAGATATTTTCATAGTCCCCAAGTCCAGAACAGACTATGGGAGGTGCACAGTACTACATTGAGCCATTACTACATGGAACTCTATTCCACATCAGGTAACTGATGCAAGAAGTAGAATCAGATTTAAAAAGCAGGTAAAAATACACCTTATGGAACAGCGGGGACTATGAAGTAACACAAACATAGGCACACACACATGATAACAAACACACATGTTTGGATTAAAGTAATGGAGTTAGCTGAGGAAGAGAAGTTCAACATAATTTGTCCTGAAAAAATTGACATGGACAGCAGAATCAAATCAAATCAAATTTGATTTGTAACATACACATGGTTAGCAGATGTTAATGCGAGTGTAGCGAAATGCTTGTGCTTCTAGTTCCGACCATGCAGTAATATCTAACAAGTAATCTAACCTAACAATTTCACAACAACTACCTAGTGTAAAGGAATGAATAAGAATATGTACATAAAAATATGTGAATGAGTGATGGCTGAATGGCATAGGTAAGATGCAGTAGATGGGTACAGTATATACATATGAGATTAGTAATGTAGGGTATGTAAACATTATATAAAGTGGCATTGTTTAAAGTGGCTAGTGATACAGTTATTACATAAATGTTCCATTATTAAAGAGGCTGGAGTTGAGTCAGTATGTTGGCAGCGGCCACTCAATGTTAGTGATGGCTGTTTAACAGTCTGATGGCCTTGGGACAGAAGCTGTTTTTCAGTCTCTCGGTCCCCGCTTTGATGCACCTGTACTGACCTCGCCTTATGGATGATAGCGGGATGAACAGGCAGTTACTCAGGTGGTTGTTGTCCTTGATGATCTTTTTTGGCCTTCCTGTGACATCGGGTGGTGTAGGTGTCCTGGAGGGCAGGTAGTTTGCCCCCGGTGATGCGTTGTGCAGACCTCACTACCCTCTGGAGAGTGCGGAGCAGTTGCCGTACCAGGCGGTGATACAGCCCGACAGGATGCTCTCGATTGTTCATCTGTAAAAGTTTGTGAGTGTTTCTGGTGACAAGCTGAATTTCTTCAGCCTCCTGAGGTTGAAGAGGTGCATCTGCGCCTTCTTCACCACGCTGTCTGTGTGGGTGGACCATTTCAGTTTGTCCGTGATGTGTATGCCGAGGAACTTAAAACTTCCCACCTTCTCCGTTACTGTCCCGTTGATGTGGATTGGGGGCTGCTCCCTCTGCTGTTTCCTGAAGTCCACAATCATTTCCTTAGTTTTGTTGACGTTGAGTGTGAGGTTATTTTCCTGACACCACACTCCGAGGGCCCTCACCTCCTCCCTGTAGGCCATCTCGTCGTTGTTGGTAATTAAGCCTACCACTGTAGTGTTGTCCGCAAACTTGATGATTGAGTTGGAGGCGTTTATGGCCACGCAGTCATGGGTGAACAGGGAGTACAGGAGAGGGCTGAGAACGCACCGTTGTGGGGCCCCAGTGTTGAGGATTAGCGGGGTGGAGATGTTGTTACCTACCCTCACCACCTGGGGGTGGCCCGTCAGGAAGTCCAGGACCCAGTTGCACAGGGCGGGGTCGAGACAAGTTTGGAGGGTACTGCGGTGTTAAATGCTGAGCTGTAGTCGACGAACAGCATTCTTACATAGATATTCCTCTTGTCCAGATAGATTAGGGCAGTGTGCAGTGTGATTGCATCGTCTGTGGACCTATTGGGGCGGTAAGCAAATTGGAATGGGTCTAGGGTGTCAGGTAGGGTGGAGGTGATCTGATCCTTGACTAGTCTCTCAAAACACTTCATGATGATGGAAGTGAGTGCTACAGGGCGGTATTCATTTAGCTCAGTTACCTTAGCTTTCTTGGGAACAGGAGCAATGGTTGCCCTCTTGAAGCATGTGGGAAGAGCAGACTGGGATTTGATTGAATAAGGTTTGATTGAATATGTCTGTAAACACACCAGCCAGCTGGTCTGCGGATGCTCTGAGGACGCGGCTGGGGATGCCGTCAGGGCCTGCAGCCTTGCGTGGGTTAACACGTTTAAATGTTTTACTCACGTTGGCTGCAGTAAAGGAGAGCCCACATGTTTTGGTAGCGGGCCATGTCAGTGGCACTGTATTGTCCTCAAAGCGAGCAAAGAAGTTGTTCAGTTTGTCTGGGAGCAAGACATCATGGGGCTGGTTTTTCTTTTGTAGTCCGTGATTGACTGTAGATCCTGCCACATACCTCTTGTGTCTGAGCCGTTGAATTGCGACTCTACTTTGTCTCTATACTGACGCTTAGCTTGTTTGATTGCCTTGTGGAGGGAATAGCTACACTGTTTGTATTCGGTCATGGTCAGCTTTTCAGAAAGGGGGGCGGGGGAGGGCTTTATATGCGTCACGGAAGTTAGAATAACAATGATCCAGGGTTTTGCCAGCCCGGGTCGCGCAATCAATATGCTGATAAAATTTAGGGAGCCTTGTTTTCAGATTAGTCTTGCTAAAATCCCCAGCTACAATAAATGCGGCCTCAGGATATGTGGTTTCCAGTTTGCATAGAGTCAAATGAAGTTCCGTCAGGTTTGTCGATGTGTCTGCTTGGGGGGGAATATACATGACTGTTATTATGATCGAAGAGAATTCTCTTGGTAGATAATGCGGTCAGCATTTGATTGTAAGGAATTCTAGGTCAGGTGAACAAAAGGACTTGAGTTGCTGTATGTTGTTATGATCACACCACGTCTTGTTAATCATAAAGCATACACCCCAGCCCTTCTTCTTACCAGAGAGATGCTTGTTTTTGTCGGTGCGATGCGTGAAGAAACCAGCTGGCTGTACCGACTCCGATAGCGTGTCTCTAGTGAGCCATGTTTCCTTGAAACAAAGAATGTTACAGTCTCTGATGTCTCTCTGGAAGGCAACCCATGCTCGGATTTTATATACCTTGTTGTCAAGAGACTGGACATTGGCGAGTAGTATGCTCGGGAGCGGTGCGCGATGTGCCCGTCTACGGAGCCTGACCAGAAGACCGCTCCGTCTGCCCCTTCTGAGGCGCCGTTGTTTTGGGTCGCCGGCTGGGATCCGATCCATTGTCCTGGGTGGTGGACCAAACAGAGGATCCATTGTCCAGGGTGGTGGACCAAACAGAGGATCCATTGTCCTGGCTGGTGGACCAAACAGAGGATCCATTGTCCTGGCTGGTGGACTAAACAGAGGATCCATTGTCCTGGCTGGTGGACCAAACAGAGGATCCATTGTCCTGGGTGGTGGACCAAACAGAGGATCCATTGTCCTGGGTGGTGGACCAAACAGAGGATCCATTGTCCTGGCTGGTGGACCAAACAGAGGATCCATTGTCCTGGGTGGTGGACCAAACAGAGGATCCATTGTCCTGGGTGGTGGACCAAACAAAGGATCCATTGTCCTGGGTGGTGGACCAAACAGAGGATCTGCTTCAGAAAGTCGTATTCCTGGTCGTAATGTTGGTGAGTTGACGTTGCTCTTATATCCAATAGTTCCTCCCGACTGTATGTAATAAAACCTAAGATTACCTGGGGTAACAATGTAAAAAATAACAAATAAAAACCAAAATACTGCATAGTTTCCTAGGAACGAGAAGCGAGGCGGCCATCTCTGTCAGCGCTCAGTCCTTGGAAATAAGGATGGAAAATATACACTCATACTCTCTCACATACACACACACAGAGACAGAGACAGAGAGAGAGACAGAGACAGAAAGAGAGAGAGAGACACACACACACTAGCAAAAAAGGGAGGAGCGTTAACAATCAGAATCTCCCAACTAATTACTTTCCCTCCTTCTCTGTATTCCTCCATCCCCCTTCTGCACCCATCCTCATTCTGTCCCCCCCCCACATTTACCTCACCCCCCTCTACTCATTGCCTCCTTTTCCTAGTCCTCTCCTCACGGTACGCCGTTTTTAACAGTATCGTCATGGCAACGTTAGCTCACTCCGATCGTAGACAAATAAACAGAATTCAGATCCAAGGAATCTGGACGATTCTGTTGCATAAGATAAGAGACAGAGAGAAGGAGAGAAAGCCAAAGACAGAGAGAGGGAGAGAAAGACGAAGACAGAGAGAGGGAGAGAAAGATAAAGACAGAGAGAGGGAGAGAAAGACAAAGACAGAGAGAGGGAGAGAAAGACAAAGACAGAGAGAGGGAGAGAAAAACAAAGACAGAGAGAGGAGGAGAAAGACAAAGACAGAGAGAGGGAGAGAATAACAAAGACATAGAGTGGGAGAGAAAGACAAAGACAAAGAGAGGAGGAGAAAGACAAAGACAGAGAGAGGGAGAGAAAGACAAAGACAGAGAGAGGGAGAGAATAACAAATACAGAGAGAGGGAGAGAAAGACAAAGACAGAGAGAGGGAGAGAAAGACAAAGGCAGAGAGACAGAGACAGACACACAGAGACAGAGACACAGAAAGAGAGAGAGAGAGAGAGAGAGAGAGAGAGAGAGAGAGAGAGAGAATCCTACCAAAAAAACAAATTGGCAACAACAAATGCAATCCCTTTTAGACAACTTCCTGAACAAAATATTTCATTGTAACAGGTGAAGGTGTAAACTTGGCAGTAGAAAAACCTAAACAGTATATTTGACCTTTCAGCTGACCTCTCATATCTAAAAAATGTCAAGCAGACAAGAAAACGAAAAACAATGACAAATGTTTTGATGAAGAATGCAAAAAACCTGTGAAATTAATTGAGAAACCTATCCAACCAAAAACATAGAGACCTGGAAAACCTGAGTCTACGTCTTCACTATGGTGAATCACTAAATCAATACAGAAATACAGTACAGAAAAAGAAGGAACAGCACGTCAGAAATCAGCTTAAAACCTCTTACTTCTACCCCCTCCTTTTTCAAACATTCTGTTAAAAATCGCGCAACTTTTCAGCGTCCTGCTACTCATGCCAGGAATATAGTATATGCATATGATTAGTATGTGTGGATAGAAAACACTCTGAAGTTTCTAAAACTGGTTAAATCACGGCTGTGACTATAACAGATCGTGTGTTTCATTGAAAAACGCAAGAAAAACTGCTCTCTGAAAGCTAAAAATAATTTCCATAAGTCACTTTCATGGGTTGTTAATTAAAAGAGGACAAAATTTAATATCGACCTGCATGCAATTCATACAAATTCCACACGATGTCGCCATTGTCGTCATTTTCAATTGAATTTTTTGTTGGAAAATCCAACTATCTGGATTCCGTTTCTTCCAGTCTCCACCAGGATGCTGTGAATGTGGACAATGGCAGCCATTGATTTGCAGACGAGGAGCTATTGAATATACATCGCCCTGTAATCATTTTGATAGATTATAAACGTTTACTAATACCTAAAGTTGGATTACAAAAGGATTTCGAAGTGTTTTGTGAAAGTTTATCGTCGACTTTTTTAATTTTAAAAAATGACGCAGCGTTTAAAAACGATGTTTTTTTCTGAATGACACAGCTTCCATAGAAAGCTATTTTGGGTATATATGGACCGATTTAAACGAAAAAAAGACCCAATAGTGATGTTTATGGGGCATATAGGAGTGCCAAGAAAGAAGCTCGTCAAAGGTAATGAATGTTTTATATTTTATTTCTGCGTTTTGTGCTGCGTCGGATAAGCAGAGTCTTTGTTTACGTCGCATTCAGGCATTGTGAGGTGTTGCATGCTATCAGATAATAGCTTCTCATGCTTTCGCCGAAAAGCATTTTAAAAATCTGACTTGTTGGCTAGGTTCACAACGAGTGTAGCTTTAATTCAATACCCTGCTTGTGAATTTTGATCAAGGTTTGAGTTTTAACGAGTACATTTAGCATTTAGCGTAGCGCATTTGCATTTCCAGGTGCCTACTTGAGACATATGCGTCTCAAGTAGAATCAAGAAGTTAATGTAATTGAAGAATCCATAGAATCTAACCACTTCTGGCAAAATTGGAACACACTAATCAAACACGAAGAGTTATCTATCCAAAACAGAGATGTGTGGATAAACCACTTCTCCGATCTTTTTGACTCTATAACAAAGAACAATCAGCAAAAACATATACAAGATCAACTACAAATCTTATAATCAGCTATTAAAGATGACCAGAACCCACTGGATTCTCCAATTACTTTGAATGAACTACAGGACAAAATACAAACCCTCCAACCCCAAAAGGCCTGTGGTGTTGGTGATATCCTACATTAAAATATCAAATATACAGACCACAAATTCCAATTGGCTCTTTTAACATCATCCTCAGCTCTGGCATCTTCCCCAATATCTGGAACCAATGACTGATAACCCCAATCCACAAAAGTGGAGATTTTTTTTTACCCCAATAACTACTGTGGGATATGCTTCAACAGCAACCTTGTGAAAATCCTCTGCATTATCATTAACAGCAGACTTGTAAATTTCCTCGGCGAAAACAACGTACTGAGCAAATGTCATATTGGCTTTTCATCAAATTACCGTACGACAGACCACTTACTCACCATGTACATCCTAATTGACAAACAAACTAAACAAAACAAAGGCAAAATCTGCTCATGCTTTGTTGATTTCAAAAACGCTTTTGACTCAATTTGCCATTTGAGCCTGCTATACAAATTGATGGAATGTGTTGTGGAGGGAAAAACATACAACATTATAAAATCCATGTACAGAAACAAGAAGTGTGTGGTTAAATTTGGCAAAAACACACATTTCTTTCCACATGGCCAGGGAGACATTGATGCAGCTTAATAAGCCCCATCCTCTTCGGCCAGACCTGGGCCCTGACAGTAAATCTCAGTAGGACAAAAAATAATGGTGTTCCAAAAAAGGTCCAGTTGCCAGGACCACAAATAAACATTTAATCTAGACATCATTGCCCTAAAGCACACAAAAATTCCATCAAAAATTACCTAAAATTTGACATGCAATTAGAATCTGACTGAAAATACTTGAATCAGTTATAGAGTAATTTAATGGTTGTGAGGTCTGAGGTCCACTAACCAACAAAGAACTCACAAAATGGGACAAACACCAAATTGAGACTCTGCACGCAGAATTCAGCAAAAATATCCTCAGTGCAGAGCAGAATTAGGCCGATACCCTCTAATTATCAAAATCCAGAAAAGAGCCGTTCAATTCTACAACCGCCTAAAAGGAAGTGATTCCCAAACCTTCCATAACAAAGCCATCACCTACGGAGAGATGAACTTGGAGAAGAGTCTCCTAAGCAAGCTGGTCCTGGGGCTCTGTTCACAAACACAAACAGACCCAAAAAGAGCCCCAGGACAGCAACACAATTAGACCCAACCAAATCATGAGAAAACAAAAAGATAATTTCTTGACACATTTGAAAGAATTAACAAAAAACACAGAGCAAAGTAGAATGCTATTTGGCCCTAAACAGAGAATACACAGTGGCAGAATACATGAGCACTGTGACTGAAACAAAATGTAATACATTTTTTATTTAACTAGTCAGTTCAGAACCAATTATTATTTACAATGATGGCTTACCCCTAACCCGGACGACACTGGGCGCCGCCCTATGGGACTCCCTATCACGGCCGGTTGTGATACAGCCTGGAATCAAACCAGGGTCTGTAGTGACGCCTCTAGCACTGAGATGCAGTGCTTTAGACTGCTGCGCCACTCGGGAGCCCACTCTGAGTTTTGACTATGTACAGAGTCAGTGAGCATGGCTCTCAAGAGAAGACAGGCTATGTGCACACTGCCCACAAAACGAGGTGGAAACTGAGCTGCACTTCCTAACCTCCTGCCAAATGTATGACCATATTTGAGACACATATTTCCTTCAGATTACACAGCCCCACAAAAAAATTGAAAACAAATCCAATTTTGATAAACTCCCATATTTACTGGGTGAAATTCCACAGTGTGCCATCACAGCAGCAAGATTTGTGACCTGTTGCCACAGGAAAAGGGCAGCCAGTGAAGAACAAATAATGTTGAAATACAACCCATTTATTTCTTTAGTTTCCTTTTTGTACATCGTTACAACACTGTATATTGACATGACATTTTAAATGTCTTTATTCTTTTGGAACTTTTGTGAAATGTTCACTGTTACTTTTTATTGCTTATTTCACTTTTGTTTATTATCTATTTCACTTGCTTTGGCGATGTAAACATAAACCAATAAAGCCCCTTGAATTGAATTGACACAGACAGAGACAGAGACAGAGAGAGACAGAGAGAGAGACAGAGAGACAGTCAACCAGTGAAGAACAAACACCATTGTAAATATAACCCATATTTATGCTTATTTATTTTCTCTTTTGTACTTTAACCATTTGTACATCATTACAACACTGTATATATACATAATATGACATTTGTAATGTCTTTATTGTTTTGAAACTTCTGTATGTGTAATGTTTACTGTTAATTTTTATTGTTTATTTCACTTTGTATATTATCTACCTAACTTGCTTTGGAAACGTTAACATGTGTTTCCCATGCCAATAAAGCCCCTTGAATTGAATTGAGACAGAGAGACAGATAGAGAGAGAGAGACAGGGAGAGTGAGAGAGGGGGTGGGAGGAGTTATAGATTGTTATAGCAGCAGTCAACCCATACGTGATGTTGCTCCACTTCTCAATTGCTTGTTTATCAAATGTAAATACCAACATCTGCTCCTCTACAATATCATCTACGCCTCTACAAAATCATCTGCTCCTCTACAACGTCATGTGCTCCTCAACAATATAATCTACTCCTCTACAATATAATCTACTCCTCTACAATTTAATCTGCTCCTCTACAACGTCATGTGCTCCTCTGCAACGTCATGTGCTCCTCTGCAACGTCATGTGCTCCTTTGCAACGTCCTCTGCTCCTCTGCAACGTCATGTGCTCCTCTGCAACGTCATGTGCTCCTCTGCAACGTCATGTGCTCCTCTGCAACGTCATGTGCTCTTTTGCAACGTCATGTGCTCCTTTGCAACGTCATGTGCTCCTTTGCAACGTCATGTGCTCCTCTGCAACGTCATGTGCTCCTCTGCAACGCCATGTGCTCCTCTGCAACGTCATGTGCTCCTCTGCAACGTCATGTGCTCCTCTGCAACGTCATGTGCTCCTCTGCAACGTCATGTGCTCCTCTGAAACGTCATGTGCTCCTTTGCAACGTCATGTGCTCCTCTGCAACGTCATGTGCTCCTCTGCAACGTCATGTGCTCCTCTGCAACGTCATGTGCTCTTTTGCAACGTCATGTGCTCCTTTGCAACGTCATGTGCTCCTTTGCAACGTCATGTGCTCCTCTGCAACGTCATGTGCTCCTCTGCAACGTCATGTGCTCCTCTGCAACGTCATGTGCTCCTCTGCAACGTCATGTGCTCCTCTGCAACGTCATGTGCTCCTCTGCAACGTCATGTGCTCCTTTGCAACGTCATGTGCTCCTCTGCAACGTCATGTGCTCCTTTGCAAGTCATGTGCTCCTCTGCAACGTCATGTGCTCCTCTGCAACGTCATGTGCTCCTTTGCAACGTCATGTGCTCCTTTGCAACGTCATGTGCTCCTCTGCAGCGTCATCTGCTCCTCTGCAACATCATCTGCTTCTCTGAAATATAATCTGCTCCTCTGAAATATAATCTGCTCCTCTGAAACATAATCTGCTCCTCTGAAATATAATCTGCTCCTCTACAATATAATCTACTCCTCTACAATTTAATCTGCTCCTCTACAACGTCATGTGCTCCTCTGCAACATCATGTGCTCCTCTGCAATGTCATGTGCTCCTTTGTAACATCATGTGCTCCTCTGCAACGCCATGTGCTCCTCTGCAACGTCATGTGCTCCTCTGCAACGTCATGTGCTCCTCTGCAACGTCATGTGCTCCTCTGCAACGTCATGTGCTCCTCTGCAAAGTCATGTGCTCCTCTGCAACGTCATGTGCTCCTTTGCAACGTCATGTGCTCCTCTGCAACGTCATGTGCTCCTTTGCAACGTCATGTGCTCCTTTGCAACGTCATGTGCTCCTCTGCCATGTCCTCTGCAGCGTCATCTGCTCCTCTGCAACATCATCTGCTTCTCTGAAATATAATCTGCTCCTCTGAAATATAATCTGCTCCTCTGAAATATAATCTGCTCCTCTGAAATATAATCTGCTCCTTTGAAATATAATCTGCTCCTCTGCGTTTTTACGTTTTTTTTATTAACACCTGAGTCAGTGAATCAAGCCATCTGCCACCTCTCTGCCACTCCATTTCACATGCTACACACACACACACACACACACACACACACACACACACACACACACATACATACACACACAACACACACACACACACACACACATACACAACACACACACACACACACACATACACAACACACACACACACACACACACAACACACACACACACACACACATACACAACACACACACACACACATACACAACACACACACACACACACACACACACACACACACACACAACACACAACACACAACACACACACACAACACACACACACACATACACAACACACAACACACACACACACACACACACACAGAGAGAGAGAGAGAGAGAGAGAGAGAAACAGGCACCCATAATACACACACACACATAGTACAAACACTACACCCCCCAGACATGTCTCTCTCCCTCCCAAACACTACACCTCCCACACCTGTCTCTCTCCCTCCCAAACACTACACTCCCCAGACCTGTCTATATCCCTCCCAAACACTACACCCCCCACACCTTTCTCTCTCCCTCCCAAACACTACACCCCCCACACTTGTCTCTCTCCCTCCCAAACACTACACCCCCCAGACCTGTCTCTCTTCCTCCCAAACACTACAACCCCACACTTGTCTCTCTCCCTCCCAAACACTACACCCCCCAGACCTGTCTCTCTCCCTCCCAAACACTACACCCATCACACCTGTCTCTCTCCCTCCCAAACACAACACCCACCACACTTGTCTCTCTCCCTCCCAAACACTACACCCCCCACACCAATTGTGTTAATGCTCTGGTTTAACTCCATACATTCTCAACCCATTTGTAGGTTAAAAGCCTTATTTCCTGCCCCAAAATGGCCTCACAGCATGTGATGTGAATGCCTTTTTTGATCCTATTGGTGTTTGTTTCTGTGTTTGTATTAGTGAGGAAGGCTTGAAAACGTGAGGTGATTCTGGAAAACACAACAATCCTCTGTTTTAGACTGATCCCACATCAGCTTTCTGTGCAGAAAACATCAAGTGTGTCAAATGCTATCAATTAAATGTGGAAATATAAAAAATATTAACATTGTAATTGACAAAAATGTAGAGTCTAACACACTATATAAGTCTGTGCACAACACAAGTACAAACAAATAAAGAAACACACACACACACAGGATTGAAATAAAGGATTGAGATCATAGTGAACTGCATTAACAGTGTTTGTCATTTGAGTCTCCGGTTCATTGAAATGCACCAGAAGGAGCGTCTGATGTAGCTTGGTCCCAGATCTGTTGGTGCTGTCTCACCAACGACTTTAACAATTTCATAATAGGAGTTGGAAAGACAACACAAACAGACCTGGGACCAGAAAACATTCCTTACCCCCTGACACTTCAACAGGTGACTATCCCAGAAATAAAGACAAAGGAGCACTCTGTTTCTGCATTGATCTGATTATACTGTATATTGACCAGGTTAGATCTGATTGGCAGATTTTCTCATTTGATTATTGACGTGTAGACTAGGTTAAGGACAGATCTGCATTCAGTTGTCAGAGTGTGCACAACTGGTCGAAGGAAGTCAGGTGCAGGAGAGCAGAGATGAGTGAACACACTTTATTCAGGCAGAGGAAAACAGCCGGACGCAACTGCGTCACAACTCTCCGGCCCAAGGAAAAAGCAGGTGCACAAATGACACACATAGGTACAAATAACTAAACCACGGGTTACAACAATACCCGGTGCAAAACCAGCCTGAAGCGTAACACACGTAACGAATGAACAATACCACACACAGACATGGGGGGGAACAGAGGATAATATACACGTAGAGTAATGAGGGGATGTAAACCAGGTGTGCGGGAAAACAAGACAAAACAAATGGAAAATGAAAGGTGGAGCGGCGATGGCTAGAAGACCGGTGACTTCGACCGCCGAACGCCGCCCGAACAAGGAGAGGGACCGACGTCGGCGGGAGTCGTGACAACAGTACTCTATAGGTACACCTGCAGATACCCTCACCAGTCTTGGTTCATTTCTAGATAATCTGTGTTGGGCTGACCCCAATTAGTCGACTGGTCGATTGTTTGGTAGTTAGGCTGTTGGTCAAACAAGATTGTTTTAGTCGAGCAAACAAATCAATATATATATATATATATATATATATATATATATATATATATATATATATACACACATACATTTGAAGTCGGAAGTTTACATACACCAAATACATTTAAACTCAGTTTTTCACAATTCCTGACATTTAATCCCAGTAAAAATTCCCTGTTTTAGGTCAGTTAGGATCACCACTTCATTTTAAGAATGTGAAATGTCAGAATAATAGTAGAGAGAATGATTTATTTCAGCTTTTATTTCTTTAATCAAATTCCCAGTGGGTCAGAAGTTTACATACACTCAATTAGTATTTGGTAGCATTGCCTTTAAATTGTTTAACTTCAGTCAAACGTTTCGGGTAGCCTTCCACAAGATACCCACAATAAGTTGGATGAATTTTGGCCCATTCCTCCTGACAGAGCTGGTGTAACTGAGTCAGGTTTGTGAGCCTCCTTGCTCGCACACGCTTTTTCAGTTCTGCACACCAATATTCTAAAGGATTGAGGTTAGGGCTTTGTGGTGGCCACTCAAATACCTTGACTTTGTTGTCCTTAAGCCATTTTGCCACAACTTTGGAAGAATGCTTGGGGTCATTGTCCATTGGAAGACCCATTTCTGACCAAGCTTTAACTTCCTGACTGACATCTTGAGATGTTGCTTCAATATATCCACATCATTTTACTTTCTCATGAGGCCATCTATTTTGTAAAGTGCACCAGTCCCTCCTGCAGCAATGCACCCCCACAACATGATGCTGCTACCCCCGTGCTTCACGTTTCGGATGGTGTTCTTGCTTGCAAGCCTCCCCCTTTATCCTCCAAACATAACGATGGTCAGTTATATTTTTGTTTCATCAGACCAGAGAACATTTCTCCAAAAAGTATGATCTTTGTCCCCATGTGCAGTTGCAAACCGTAGTCTGGCTTTTATATGGAGGTTTTGGAGCATTGGCTTCTTCCTTGCTGAGCGGCCTTTCAGGTTATGTCGATATAGGACTCGTTTTACTGTGGATATAGATACTTTTGTACCTGTTTCCTCAAGCATCTTCACAAGGTCCTTTGCTGTTGTTCTGGGGTTGATTTGCACTTTTCGCACCAAAGTACGTTCATCTCTAGGAGACAGAATTCTTCTCCATCCTGAGCGGTATGATGGCTGCGTGGTCCCATGGTGTTTATACTTGCATATTATTTTTTGTACAGATGAACATGGTACCTTCAGGTGTTTTGAACAAGACTTGTGGAGGTCCATGATTTTCTTTCTGAGGTCTTGGCTGATTTGTTTTGATTTTCCCATGATGTCAAGCAAAGTGACACTGAATTTGAAGGTAGGCCTTGAAATATATCCACAGGTACACCTCCAATTGACTCAAATGATGTCAATTAGCCTACCAGAAGCTTTTAAAGCCATGACATAATTTTCTGGATTTTTCCAAGCTGTTTAAAGGCACAGTCAACTTAGTGTATGTAAACTTCTGACCCACTGGAATTGTGATACAGTGAATTATAAGTGAAATAATTTGTTTGTAAACAATTGTTGGAAAAATTACTTGTGTCATGGACAAAATAGATGTCATAACCGACTTGCCAAAACAATAGTTTGTTAACAAGAAATTTGTGGAGTGGTTGAAAAACTAGTTTTAATGACTCCAACCTAAGTGTATGTGAACTTCCGACTTCAACTGTATATACATTACATGCATACATGTATACATACATACATACATACATACATACATACATACATACATACATACATACATACATACATACATACATACATACACAGTACCAGTCAAAAGTTTGGACACACCTACTCATTCAAGGGTTTTTCTTTATTTTTACTATTTTCCACATAGTAGAATAATAGTGACATCAAGACATCAACATTAGGAAATAACACATATGTGATCATGTAGTAACCAAAAAAGGGTTAAACAATTAAATATATTATTATATATTATAAATATAAATATATTTTTGATTTTAGATTCTTCAAAGTAGCCACCCTTTGCCTTGATGACTGCTTTGCACACTCTTGGCATTCTCTCAACCAGCTTCACCTGGAATGCTTTTCCAGCAGTCTTGAAGGAGTTCCCACATATGCTGAGCACTTGTTGGCTGCTTTTCCTTCACTCTGCGGTCCTACTCATCCCAAACCATCACAATTGGATTGAGGTCGGGTGATTGTGGAGGCCAGGTCATCTGATGCAGCACTCCATCACTCTTCTTCTTGGTCAAATAGCCCTTACACAGCCTGGAGGTGTGTTGGGTAATTGTTCTGTTGAAAAACAAATGAGTCCTACTAAGCCCAAACCAGATGGGATGGCGTATCACTGCAGAATGCTGTGGTAGCCATGCTGGTTAAGTGTCCTTTGCTGGACCCCCACACCATCACACCTCCCCCATGCTTCATGGTGGGAACCACACATGCAGAGATCCTCCGTTCACCTACTCGGAGTCTCACAAAGACACAGCAGTTGGAATCAAAAATCTCAAATTTGGACTCATCAGATCAAAGGACAGATTTCCACTAGTCTAATGTCCATTGCTCGTGTTTCTTGGCCCAAGCAAGTCTCTTCTTATAATTGGTGTCCTTTAGTAGTGGTTTCTTTGCAGCAATTTGAGCATGAAGGTCTGATTCACACAGTCTCCTCTGAACAGTTGATGTTGAGACGTGTCTGTTACTTGAACTCTGTGAAGCATTTATTTGGGCTGCAATCTGAGGTGCAGTTAACTCTAATGAACTTATCCTCTGCAGCAGAGGTAACTCTGGGTCTTCCATTCCTGTGGCAGTCCTGATGAGAGCCAGTTTTATCATAGCTCTTGATGGTTTTTGCAACTGCATTTGAAGAAACTTTCTAAGTTCTTGAAATGTTCCATATTGACTGACATTCATGTCTTAAAGTAATGATGCACTGTCATTCCTCTTTGCTTATTTGAGCTGTTCTTGCCATAATATGGACTTGGTCTTTCACCAAATAGGGCTATCTTCTGTATACCACACCTACCTTGTCACAACACAACTGATTGGCTCAAAGGCATCAGGAAGGGTAATAAATCCACAAATGAACTTTTAACAAGGCACACCTGTTAATTGAAATGCATTCCAGGTGACTACCTCAGGACGCTGGTTGAGAGAATGCCAAGAGTGTGCAAAGCTGTCATCAAGGCAAAGGGTGGCTATTTGAAAAATCTCAAATATAAATTATATTTTGATTTGTTTAACACTGTTTTAGTTACTACATGATTCCATATACGCTTTTTCATAGTGTTGATGTCTTCACTATTATTCTACATGTTGAAAATAGTTAAAATAAAGAAAAACCCTTGAATGAGAAGGTGTGTCCAGACTTTTGTCTGGTACTGTATATTGGGCAACAGCCTCTAGAGTGCAGGGTTGTGTAACCGGGTGGTAGCAAGCTAGTGATTGCTATTATACACTCTGATGGCCTTGAGATAGAAGCTGTTTCTCAGTCTCTCGTCCAGAGAGGCACCTGTACTGACCTCACCTTCTGTATGGTAGCAGTGTGAACAGGCAGTGGCTCAGATGGTTGATGTCCTTGATGATCTTTTTGGCCTTCGGGTGCTATAGGTGACCTGGAGGGCAAGCTGTGTGCCCCAGTGAAGCGTTGGGCAGACCGCAGCCCCCTCTGGAGAGCCCTGCGGTTGAGGGCGGTGCAGTTGCCGTACCAGGCAGTGATACAGCCCATCAGGATACTCTCAATTGTGCATCTGTTAAAGTGTGTGAGGGTCTTAGGGGCCAAGCTACATTTGTTCAGCCTCCTGAGGTGCTGTTGTGCATTCTTCAACACACTGTCTGCGTGGGTGGACCATTTCACATTGTCAGTGATGTGTACGTCGAGGAACTTGAAGCTTTTCACCTTGTCCACTGAGGTCCCATGGATGTGGATAGGGGGGTGCTCCCTCTGTTGTTTCCTGAAGTTCAAGATCAGCCCCTTTGTTTTGTTGACGTTGAGGGAGAGGTTATTTTCCTGGCACCTCCTCCCCATAGGCTGTCTCGCCATTGTTGGTAATCAGGCCTACTAATGTTGTGTCGTCTGCAAATTTGATGATTGAGTTGGAGGCATGCGTGGCCATGCAGTCATGGGTGAACAGGGAGTACAGAAGGGAGCTGAGCACACACCCTTGTGGGGCCCCTGTGTTGAGGATCGGCGAAATGGAGATGTTGTTTCCTACCTTCACCACCTGTGGGCAGTGTCATGGAAATTCAGTACTGAGAGAGATTTGGTCATGTCTTCAAACAATCATCTTTATTTAATATCAATTAATTATTGCAATAATGAGGCTGGTCAACCCTTCACCCTTGAGTGTTGGACCCGAGTAACCTAACATTTACACAAATGCAGAGTATTATATAGCTGACACTAACAATGCTCAGTCATGGTTTGTTCAACCCCGGTCATGCAGACCAAGGCAGACCAAGGAGCATCATAAGCCACTCTGGCTTCATCCTGTCATTATCTGACAACTGTTGTTGTCTTAACCCCACCCTGACTTAGTTTCCAAGATGCAAGGATGATTTTGAGACCATGATGGATTGTTCTACCCCTAAACTATCCCTAGTAAAACACATTCTTGTCTCTGTAATGCAGTCTTTAACTCATTTGTCAGCTCAAGCCATCTCCAGTGACCATACGCCCAGATTAGCTGCAGGGAACTAGAGTGGAGACCATGAAAACACCGACACTAGTAGGACAGTAATGTCTTACTATTAGTTAAATATGAATTGTTAACCATTAATATCCAATAAATCAGGTAAATATGTCATTTTTCCCTCACAGCGGCCCGTCAGGAAGTCCCGGTCCCAGTTGCACAGGGCAGGGTTCAGGCTCAGGGCCCCAAGCTTAATTATGAGCTTTGAGGGTACTATGATGTTGAAGGCTATAGACTGATATAGACCTGTGTTACACTGATATAGACCTGTGTTAGTACATGAAAGGCTGTGTTATACTGATTTATACCTTTCTTAGTGCATGTAGACCTGTGTTATACTGATATACTATATATACAAAAGTATGTGGACACCCATTGAAATTACTGGTTTTGGCTTTCATTCACACCTGTCGCTGACAGGTATATAAAATCAGACACATAGCCGTGCAATCTCCATAGACAAACATTGGCAGTAGAATGGCCTTCCTGAAGAGCTCAGTGACCTTCAACATGGCACCATCATAGGATGCCACCTTTCCAACAAGCCAGTTCATCACATTTCTGCCCTGCTAGAGCTGCCCCAGTCAAGTGGAAGTGCTGTTATTGTGAAGTGGAAACATCTCAGCCACGAAGTGGTTGGCCACAGAAGTTCACAGGGGACCGCCGAGTGCTGAAGCGCATTGCGCGTAACAATCGACTGCCCTCGGTTGCAACAGTCACTACCGAGTTCCAAACTGCCTCTGGAAGCATCTTCAGCACAAGAACTGTTCGACGGGAGCTTCAGGAAATATGTTTCTATTTTGAGCAGCCGCACAGAAGCCTAAGATCACCATGTGCAATGCCAAGAGTCGGCTGGAGTGGTGTATATTTTGCCGCCATCAAACTCTGGAGCAGTGGAAGCTCATTCTCTGGAGTGATGAATTAAGCTTCACCGTCTGGCAGTCCGAAGGATAATACTGGGTTTGGCGGATGCCAGGAGAACGCTACCTGCCCGAATGCATAGTGCCAACTGTAAAGTTAGGTGGAGGAGGAATAATTGTCTGGGGCTGTTTTTCATTGGTTCTGGCACGGACCCTTAATTCCAGTGAAGAGAATTCTTAATGCTACAGCATACAATGACATCCTATACGATTCTGTGCTTCCAACTTTGTGGCAACAGTTTGGGAAGGCCCTTTCCTGTTTCAGCATGACAATGCCCCCATGCACAAAGCAAAATAGTTTGTTGAGATCGGTGTGGAAGAACTTGACTAGCCTGCACAGAGCCCTGACCTCAACCCCATCTAACACCTTTGGGATGAATTGGAACGCCGACTGCGAGCCAGGCATAATCACCCAACATCAGTGCTGACCTCACTAATGCTCGTGTCTGAATGGAAGCAAGTCCAAGCAACAATGTTTCAACATCTATAGGAAAGCCTTCCCAGAAGAGTGGATATTGATGCCCATGATTTGGGAATGTTGAGATGTTCGACGAGCAAGTGTCCACATACTTTTGGTCATGTAGTGCATATACCTGTGTTAATACATGTGGGATTCTGCCATGCTGATATACCTGTGTTAGTCCATGAAAGGCTGTGTTATACAATAAGGCCCAACAAACCTGTCCTATATTCTACGCCGGTATAGTGAAGCATACTGGATCTATTATTCTCTTCCCCTTTCATCCGGGACTTAGACCTGGGTATTTGTTTTTCCTCAGATCTCTAGGCTCAGATGGACCAGCCACCAGTCAACGGTTCAGTCAGACTGGTTAATGAGACCAGCTCCTGTTCTGGGGGAGTCAACGTCTCTCACCAAGAAGGATGGAGAGACACGTGGGGATGATTGGGAATTTAAATGAGGTGTGTAGACAGCCCGGCTGTGGACACGCTGTTGGTGCCGTTTTAAAAGAGCCCACTGGAAAAAAATACAGTGTTATGCAATTTAGATGCACAGTCTACTATTGGAACATGGATACTAAGCTACGACATGTTCCTGGCCTGATATCTCGGTGCTGTTGTCGTCTGTTCAGAGT
The DNA here is from genome assembly GCF_045791955.1 of Oncorhynchus clarkii lewisi. NCBI lineage: Eukaryota > Metazoa > Chordata > Actinopteri > Salmoniformes > Salmonidae > Oncorhynchus > Oncorhynchus clarkii. Next base: position 26,950,687 of record NC_092160.1, on the reverse strand, counting down.
CTGTGAGGCTTGTGGATGGAGCTGGTTTCTGCTCTGGGAGAGTGGAGGTGAAGTCCAATCAGTCCTGGGCCTCAGTGTGTGAAGCTGACTTTGAATGGCAGGATGCAGAGGTAGTCTGTCTGGAGAGTGGCTGTGAGGCTCCTTCAGATCTACGGATGAGTGTCCAACCTGGAGTACAGAGTTCCAGTGTAAAGGCAATGAGTCTCTTCTCCTGCTCTTCAACGCCACCTTCCCTGGTAACGCTGTTGGACTGACTTGCTTATAGCCTGATGATGGGAAGCTGGTGGGAGGAGGCAGTCGCTGTGCAGGTAGACTGGAGGAGTACAACAGGATAAGATGGTGAAGGAGTGTGAGACATCTTCAGTGTGAAATGAAAGCTGCAGCTGTAGTATGAAGACAACTGGACTGTGGCTAAGCTGTTTCAATAGCAGATGCCTCTGGTTACAAAAGATCTGGAGATGTAGTTCAAATCAAATCATCAAATCAAATGTATTTATATAGCCCTTCGTACATCAGCTGATATCTCAAAGTGCTGTACAGAAACCCAGCCTAAAACCCCAAACAGCAAGCAATGCAGGTGTAGAAGCACGGTGGCTAGGAAAAACTCCCATGAAAAGCCAAAACCTAGGAAGAAACCTAGAGAGGAACCAGGCTATGTGGGGTGGCCAGTCCTCTTCTGGCTGTGCCGGGTGGAGATTATAACAGAACATGGCCAAGATGTTAAAATGTTCATAAATGACCAGCATAGTCAAATAATAATAATCACAGGCAGAACAGTTGAAACTGGAGCAGCAGCACGGCCAGGTGGACTGGAGCAAGGAGTCATCATGCCAGGTAGTCCTGAGGCATGGTCCTAGGGCTCAGGTCCTCAGAGAGAGAGAGAGAGAGAAAGAAAGAGAGAAAGAGAGAATTAGAGAGAGCATGCTTAAATTCACACAGGACACCGGATAAGACAGGAGAA